>NC_136004.1:23957283-24042283 GCF_048128805.1 Centroberyx gerrardi
CCAGTATGGTATGGTCAACAGAAACCCTGGGGATGCTAAAGAGGCTTAACGCAGGCATTACATGCGCTGCTGATGTTTCTGCGAATTTTAAAGTCCGCTTCCCACATCCATCATTTCCTCCTTTACTCGCATTTCTCTGCCCCATATGCCGGCTCGCCTCGTAACATCACTGCCCTAAACCAGAGGAATGAATACAAAGAAGAATGAGATGAATGCTTTGTTTTTATTTATCTACATACACATTTGCTAACCAGGCTGATAAACTGCAAACCGTTGATAGAAATCCCCCCCCTTAACGCACATACACATTTAAGTGAAACTATAAGTAATAGTCCTTTTAATGACACAGGTAGGCCATGTCTCGTTAGATTTTCATCTGTCTGAAGAGGGAACTGTGTGTAAAAACTGATCACGCAATGCGGAACACACACACATTACACCTGGAGCAATCACAAGAAGAGGGTAATACAAGAGTGACTAAGTTAAACTTCAAAATCAACTGCAATTCTCTTTGAGAATGTCCATATTTAAATCCTTCAATTGGAGTATCTTGGCGGACTGATAAACAGCAGACTGATTAGAAGTGCTCCAGTTAGAATTCTGCTTAAGTAAAAGTGTGTTTTATATAATGTCTTTCAAATAATGCTAGGAAGCGTTTCATCTTTGGTAAGTTAACCTGAAGAGAATCAAGAAAACTACAAGTCTCTCAAACCATGCTCATTAAGTTAAAATACTTTGTAACATGAAACAGTGACACATGCTTAATGTAAAGACATAAATCAGGGTAAAGGGACTCCCTGTTTGGTTTATTACATTGTTACATTTGCTGGCATTGATTTCTGTATGTAAGTGTGCGTGTGTGTGTGTCTGTCCATCTATTTGTCTCTCCGTCAATCTGTCCATTTTTCAGTATAGTAGTTTGCTGAATATGAGATCATGCATTTACACTACAGGATTAGGGTTAGTAGAGCTGTAATCCTTGTTACTCTGACCACACAGTCATGTTACAAAGCCAAGTCTAGTTCAGTGGTGGAAGTCCCTCGTCCCGTCTCCAACATATGGATCTGTCCTGGTTTAGTACTGCAGCAGCTGTTGCAGATATTCTTTTCTGAAAGTTGCAAGGTATAAATAAATGGGAATATCTTAAGAAAAACTCAGTGTAAAGTATAAAAGGTAGTTGATTTTTCAAAGAAGTCATCATACAAATCTACAATGTTGATAGAGCTTGTAATAAAATCATTTTAAATCAATATTTTGTTTCAAATGATTGTCTTTGGTAAGAAGCCGTATATTAAGGAGGATAATGTGGAGTGATCCGGTCATTTTTCAGGACAATCAAGACCTGACAGTCATCCTGTTGGGGCTTATTGTGTGATGATGACCGGCTCACTGTACAGGATCCCTTACCTCTTTGCCCCGTTGTGGGAGAGTATTGATCTCTCCAGTTGACTCATGGCCCTGGGCCTGTACCCCCGGTCACAGGCCAACACCACTCGATACTAATTAGTCTCTTTCCATTGTGGGCCAAAAGCCCCGAATCTTTAACCAAGGGATTCAAGTCTGGAACTTAAGCACCAGGGCCAACGCTGTCCAATAGTAATTATCTCATTGACCTGTGGAATACTGTCCTCCACCATGCAGGCCCTCCTCTATGAATGCCATACCAGTGATGTGTTTTTCCATAGAGACAAGGTCATTTGTCTAGATGGTGTGGATTGAAGCTCTTGAGCCTGGCACTTAAAGCCCCTACGAGTAGAACATTTACCTCAATATATAATTCTCAAATTAATTTTGATAGTATAATGGCTGTAGAAAAATGAGACCATTGCCATGAAAATTGTTTAATTCTATGTGTTGCTCTGTATGTGTTTATCCTATTTGTCCTGGGGTACAATTTCCTGCAAAATGTGCAGGATAGACTTGTGCTCCAGATGCTGGCCAGTCCCACAGCGCCTAGCTCGGTGTGCAGCATCAAATGCTGCTGTAGTAGTAGAAATTACAGTCTGGAATAATCAGGATAACCATATCATTAACCCAATGTATTATCAAGAAGACTAGAGATCCGCTCTGCTATATTGCTACACTCCGGTAGGTTAGCTGTGTTTCAGTATCATAGTAGCTTGTTAGCCAAAATGTTTCATTAGCATTGCCCAAACTTAATAAATTACACACCTCTTATGTAAAACAACTTTGCTAGTTCAATGTAGTTGTAATTAAAATATTCATCAGCAAAAAATTGTTTTTGTCACACATTGATTAACCCCTGCACTTGCAAAGCTATGCGAGACAAACACTGAGTGAGTGAGTATAAATCTGAGGTGAGAGAGCGCCGGTAGACTGATCGATGGACTGAACACGTCTTGTTCCATGGGGAAAAAAACTCGTCTCCTTACACAAGTTTATTCCAGTAGAAACCTCTTCAGTGTGTGTGCCTTCAGACACGCTTCCAAACACATTTTGATCATACCATAGAACAAATTGAGAAGTTGAGAAAAGTGAAAGAATGACAAAATGTTCATGGAAACTATCCTAAGTACGCTTTAGGATCCTAGGGATTTGGGGAACTTCATATATCTACTCTACTACCTTTCACAGCAAATATTCTATGTTTATCTACAGAATCTACAGTTATCACTTATTTTGACAGATAAGAGGTACTGCAAAAAAAATGTATCATCACCTCCTAAATATGTTTGACCTGTTTACTTTACAGCTTTCAATGTAAAGTAGATCAACGTCAGACAACCAACTTTCAGCCAGAACAATCTGCACCACCCGTCTCTTTTGGTTTCCTTACAAAGGTTATTGCATCAAAGAGGAACTGTTTGAAGTTTGTGCTGTTCGACCTGAGCGCAGCCTTTGAGTTGATCATGACATTTTAAAGGAAAATTCCACTCTCCGATTACTCTTCAGTGCATTCCAGGAGTTATTTTATGAAGTGTTATTTACATTTTTGGTGTTGAAATTTCTTACAACCTGCCTGATCTACTTCTACTCCAGTTAGAGATTTCCTGTGTTTCCCAGAGAGTTTTTCCAGTCGAGAAAACATGAGAATGAAGAGAGAACAATGGCAAATGTGGATTTTATTTTTGATCGACAGGTTAAATACTTTAATTGACATGTTAATATTGAGTCTTAACTGAAAGGCAGGAATTTCTCTGTTTTTCCAAGTAAGACACCTTTGGTGATAAGTGGTTGTTGCTTCAGTGTTTTGCACTCAGTGTAGGCGCTGGCCCAACATAACAATAGAAGACACATGTAGACTGAGGCTATTAAATGATAGCAAAACCTGCCAGTCCAAAAGAAAAGAGCCACATCTGCATCTGATTTTCATTTTGGAAAGGCAATGCTGATGTTCGCTCGGCTGTTTTCCTTTTTAGCATGCTTACCTTCCTCTGAGCGATTCATCTGTTTCTTTTTTCTTGGATTTTGTGTTGATGAAGTTTGAGTTTCTGTAGGTAGCGCTTTTTCTTTGTCTGCCATGGTGGCTTAACTGATGCTAACCGCCCAGCTCTCTGTTTATTCCAAACAAATCGCTGTGGCTGTTTCCAGAAACATAAAATGCACTTCCTCATCACTTCCTGTATAGAAGAGGAGCAGAAAATGTGAGTGTTCATGACCTGGGTATAGGTTAAATCACTATTGTATAGTATCAGACTTTTATTTATGCGAAAATGTTGCAGTTTAAAAAATTGAAAAAGTTGATACGATGTGTGGTGTTTCACAAGGGTTAATTCTGCGGCCCCTATTACTCATTTGGGACATGCTCCCTCTTGATTAATAGAAACTTTATTTGTTATCATAATTATGCAGACGATTCAGAACTTTTTATCTTAGTCTACTGGGAATTCAAGTCCTGTTAGCTCACTGATTGACTAGGATATAAACCTGTAGATGTCCTAGAATTTTCTTCGGCAAAGCAAAGATACGACTTAAGTTGTTTTAGGTGCTTACTTCGATTCCCTGTCTCTGAAGTGCAGTGCGCATATTAGAAACCTTGGCATGATTATGGATGCTGATCTCAACTTCCAAACTCACATAAATAGCATCACTAAAACAGATTTCTGTCATTTCAAAAACATTTCTAAAGTTGGAGGTTTGAAGTTTTCAGACTCAGAAAAACTTCTGCATGTGTTTATTCCAAGTAGATTAGACTGCAGTGATATCCCTTTTTTCCAGTCAGCCAAAAAAAATGTGGAGCTTATTCAGAAAGCTGCAGCAAGAGTCTTGACTTGGACATGAAGAGCTGAACACATTATACCTGTTCTGACATCGCTGCACTGGCTTTCAGTTAGCATTAGAGTTAAGGATTCTGCTGCTTGTCTGCAAAGCTCTAAATGGCCTGACCCCACAATACATTTCTGTCTGGCTCACAAGATATGAACCAACTAGGTCCCTCAGGTCTTCTGACACTAGACTCTTAGTTTTTTCCACGGATGAAATCAAGAGCTGGTGAGCTGCTTTTAGCTATTATGTTTCCAAGTTGTTGGAATAGCCTGCTGGAGGACCTGAGGTGCCCCAACTCTTACTTAATTTAAAAGAAGGTGAAAAACTTTCCTCTTCTCTAAAGCCTTTGACTAGGTTTTATCCCTCTGTATATATGTTGGCTTGTGTGTGTGTGTGTGTGTGTGTGTGTGTGTGTGTGTGGACCTCTGTGTGTGCATGTTCTGGGGGAAGGGTTCAGTATATTTCATTACATTTTCTCTATGTGATATGTATTTTGATGGCAGGTTTTTCTGAGTGCTTTAATTGTTTTATATAAAACACATTGAGTTTCGTTGTGTATAAAATGTGCTGTTCATATAAACTTTGATTCGTCTTGCTAAAATACAAATACATTGTAGCTTACACAAGTATGTTTTCTTTTGATGCTTAATTACACTCAATAGAAAATACTTTAATCTAGACGTTTTATCAGATTGCTGTTTTGTATTGAGGTATTTGTATTTCTCTTCAAGTAAAGCATTATGTACTTTTTCTACCGCTGCCTGCTGCTTACATCTGAGGGAGCTGCCATCCTGTTCAGTACATGAGAGTTGGCGAGGGATTAGAGAAAGATGAAAGAAGCAATTCATCCTCCTCATCCAGGCTCAGGCTTGTTGCACACACAGATGGTATTAACATCACAAGTGACCTTGTTGTCACACAGTGTACTGTACAGCAAATCAACATCAGATTTGACCTGATTTCTTTAATTTTAAAAAAAAGGTTACTCCCCTCAATAAAGTGCTCACTTTCTTTGCGTTTTTTTTAATTTTTAATTTTGTAGTGTTTTGTTTTGACAGTGGTAAACAAGTTTATATTGTTTACCATTATTGGGGATTCACAATAGTTTTAATTGATTTTATGTTTAATTTTGAATCCATTTTCAGGATAGTTAGCTTGCACAGTGGCCATATTTAGGCTCTATTTATCAGAAATATTTAATTTAATTGGTTTTAATTGGTTTGGAAATTAGCTGAAACTAATTGAAAATGGGAAATAGTATACAACAGCATATTGTCTCCTCCTGTAACAACCCTGTTGCCCTGCTGAATTGTAGATTCCCCTGTTGTACTGAAATGCGAACATTAACATACATCTATGATAAGGTCAACAAGGCCAGCGGAAGCCTACAACTGTAATCCCTGAAAACATCTGCTCATGTCATGTGCGCATACATATGCACAAATACATTCATACATGCATACATAAACACATGGACACACTGCATATACACATACACACATATGTGCACAAACATGCATGCAGGCAGACACAGAAAACACACACGCACACACACACACACACAGTATCATAAGGTCTTATTTCACACAGAGCAAACAATGATCCACATGCATGCACAATGTACAGATTAAGGCTATCCCTTGCTGTGGGGGCTTAGTTGACATCTCTGTCTAAGCTCTGCATTCCTCTCCTCTCTCTCTTCCCTTCATCTCTCTATCTAGCACCATACAAAGTAGTGAAGATGCAGCACATTGTGGTCATTCAACCATGTGTACTGCTGCGAGTCATAAGAATATCATTCAGATCAATGCTTTTTCCAGAACTTTTTCCCCAATGCCTCCCATAACCAACTGTGATGAAATTTGCAGCACTCCTGACTGAGATCCACTTATTGTAGCCAATTTCCCTGCTTCTCTCAGATCCACATTGTGCATCGTTTAAGCCAATACAAGTCGAGGTTTTGACACCATGTGCTCCAGTTACAGTACAAAATAAAGATGATTGCATTACAGCTCTCAATCCCTCTACAGTGTTATTTGTTTTGCCTCCAATTCTCCCTGGCTTTGTGTCCTCTCTTGAGATTTTTTTAAATTCACTGGAGAATGGGAACCTCAAAGTTACCACCAGGAATATTACATAAGTTCCCTATGTGTGCCTGTGCGTGCACGCTTATGTGTGTGTGTGTGTGTATGTACATATGTATGCATATACATGCATGCATTGGCATAATGTTCATGCGTGTATGTGCATGTGTGCTTGCACGAGTCGGCACCAGTCGGCTTGTCAATGACTGCTTTAAATGAGTTGCTGATTGGCAGAAATCAATAGACATGGAAGTTGAAGTACGTGCACATCATTGTGTGCATGTCGAGTTTATAGAGTCTGTTACATGTCTGAGCTAAACTGGCTGTTAGTACTGGTAATGCTAGTGAACATCATGTCTGTTACATAAGAATCTAGTAGTTAAAGGGTTAGAGCTCAGGGCTGGGCCATATTGCATGAGGGGTGGATGGGGGGTGGAAGAGAGAGAGAGAGAGAGAGAGAGAGAGAGAGAGAGAGAGAGAGAGTACGACAAGGGGGAGGGGGAGACAGAGAGCAACAGAGAACATAGCAGGACAGCAAGGGAGAGACACAGAGAGAGAGAGCGACTAAGAGAGAGATGAGAGGAAAAGAGTCAGTAGTTGGCAAGATAATCAGAGACAGGCCACTGATTCAGAGCGGGAACACAGCTGGTGTGACGGGTGAAGAGGCTGCAGGCTAACGCTGAGCGGATGGACGTTGACAATGTACAGTTAATCTACAGTAGAGTGCCTGCGTCCTGGGATCTAACATAGAGGAGAGAAGACTGTCAACAATTCAACTATCAAACAGGAGACATATGGAGACAAGTTTTGAACTGCATGCAGATCAGAAGGGAATAACAAAATGGATGTTGCTTCTAAAGTACATTGGAGATAACAGTATGTGAACAGCTGTGGACTTCATATGGTATCTCCTAACAGCGCTTATGGTTCTGATTATGGTGGGCAAATTGGCATCTCCAACAGTAGGTTTTTAACTGGACAATTTCTTATGCTTATATACTAAAGTGAAATTTACAATGTAATATTATTGAAATTATTAGCCATCCTACGAGCCTTTCTTTCAGATTATTTTGCATTTTATCACATTAAAGATTTTTCGAAAAATGTAACGCTGAACAGCTGGTAACGTTTTATATTATAAAACAATGTATGCCATTTTGGCTGCATGTTGGTTAGCAGCTTGGCTCTGAAAGACTTCCTCTACATATGGACTTGGCAGCTCATATCTCATCACTAATGCAGAGTGGAGATCACCTCGTCCTTCCTAATTAGCAAATATTATTGAATGGACGGTTCTTGGTGGGGATTTCCAAAAGGACAAAGTTTGCCTGCTTTGAAAAGGATCAATAAAGTGAATCTTGATGTTTGTAGACCTTAATTTCGTCGCATCTGAAGCAGGTACATCTCCACTGCATTGAGCTCAGTGCAAAGACTAATGCGATGGAGGCCCAACAGAAGCAAAAGGGTGTCGATTACAAACTTGTAATCCTATTGCGTCCTGCCAGGCTGGCAGTCCCGATGAGGTGTCTGAACCATGTGGTCCACTGAGAGCATGGAGCCAGAGAAAACACACACCCAGAGCAGCTTCTTCAACAAGGTGGACGTGCCTGACCATGCTCACTATATTGTCGCCTTCTTCGTCTTCGTCATCGGGACGCTGGGCATCACTGGGAACGCCCTGGTTATGTTCGCCTTCTATAGGTGGGTTTCTGTGACTGTGTGTGTGTGTGTGTGTGTGTTCTTTCCAGTGCATTTTAAAGCCAAGTTTCATGCAATTGTATTAGCCCTGATCATGTTTAATGCGTATCTCTCTCTCTTCATCATAGTCTCAAAAGGATGTTATATTCTTCCTGAGATTGGAAGCGTGTGTGTGTGTGTGTGTGTGTGAGAGAGAGAGAGAGAGAGAGAGAGAGAGAGAGAGAGAGAGAGAGAGAGGAATGGAGACACAGTACCTGCATCTGTGTGCAATTTTGTGCTCCTTTTGTGGACTTTGCTTATTAGTTTCAGTTTAAGATTTACTGTGAAAGTGTGTGACAGGGAGACGTGAAGGAAAAAGTACCTTCAACGGTAGTCCTTTTCAAATTTTTATGAGTTATATTTCATCTTTCTTTGAGTTGGGATGTTTCTAACAGGGGGAAAACAGCAATCACAGCTGAGAGGCTTAATCTGTGTTTAAATCACAGCAGTGAATTGCTGTCTGCTCACCCACACAGTGAAGGGCTGAAGTCAAAGGCCATAGTTATATTCAAGCTTGCAGAATGAGGTGTCACTTTTTTTTTTTCACTTTTATTCTCTAGAGGACAAGAGGGTTTACAAAAAGCTGTCCATTATCAGATTATCAAATGACGTTTGCACCTTGGGGTCTTTGCAGAAAGATCATTTTAGTTGCATGGCAACAAAGAATAGAATAAGATGTTCAGGGTTAAAAGAATATGACTAATAGGATTCTAGTAATTTCATTACAAAATAAAATAATCCTGTGTCCTTGAGAAATCCTGTGTTGTACAGTACTGAATAATTTATGGTAGGAAATTAGTAATATATAGTAATACATTTTGAATATTACCTTCCCAGCCATTTTTAGTGTGAAGATGCTTCTGCAAGGCGGGTCCAAGTTCCTGAATGAGATACAATCACAACTGAGGACACAACATGACTATCCTATTGATGTTTTTTCCCCCAATGGACTTACGCTTGCTTAAAAATCGTCTTATATGTTCTGTTTTGTTTTGTTTTAATTTTGGTGAAAATGTACCTACTACACCGTTTATACTCTATGGTTTGGACTCGTCAGCAGATACAACAATCCTTACTTGTATCTTGCTAGAAGTCACAATATTCCTTTGAGCTAACCGAGCGTCACACTACATAAAGAGAAATACATTGTCCATGCATTACTTACCTAATGACCCTGTCAACCTGATGGCTGCATAAAGGAATCATTCATTCCCCATGGTACAATGGTACAATGCAGCTCGAACCAATGAAGAAAATCACATGGTAGATTTATGCAACAGGTTATATCAAAGATGGAGGTCACAAGATAAGTAACCTTTTTAATCTTGTATGTCATATGACATCTTGCCTTTTGATTGTACTTTGTGTGAACAATCAAAGAAGGAATATGGGTTGTGTGGGTTGATGTGTTGTGTAATATGAACTACCACTGACCTCTTATCGTTCTACTGATGTTAACTCATTTACAGAAATTGGGTCAGGGCGGGAAAGTATGTGTGTGTGTGTGTGTGTGTGTGTGTGTGTGAGAGAGAGAGAGAGAGAGAGAGAGAGAGAGAGAGAGAGAGAGAGAGAGAGAGATTGTCAGGAGCTTTTATGTGACACCTCTCCATCACTGTAGATAGATTAGATGGATTCTCCATTGTTTTGTGCCGATGATTTACTGAATCATAGAAGCATAAAAGTCACATTACATTGTTATGGGTTCCAAGAAAATTCTCTCTCTCGCTCTCTCTCACACACACACACGAGAGAGAGAGAGAGAGAGAGAGAGAGAGAGAGAGAGAGAGAGAGAGAGAGAGAGTTGTCTCTCAAGTGAGATGGCACCCAATATGGTGATGTATTGTATAATACTGGGTTCTGAGAATGAAGCGGGCCCTGGGGCTACTAATATACACTCGCATGCGCAGTCACATGCGCAGATACTGCCACTGGTGATATAATGAAAGACCCACATACAAATTGTTCAGAAGCCGACACACGCAGACAGAGCAAAGGGCTGGAAAAACTGTGTTCTAGGGTTTGGAGTTCAGTCAGACTCGAAGGCTCAGGAAGCAGCCAATTTTGAATCGGGAGCGATTGAGTTCAATCAATAAAGAGCAGTGGAGGCAGACAGCGGGTCAATATGGTGTTTAATCAAGCTGGTGTGCATATGGGTTCACACAAAGTGGACCAGTTCTACAGATCAACCTAGAGCTATATATACTGGGGGCTGGTAACATGACTAATGCTGACTCCCGAACTGTTCAGTTTGTATATGGAGTTATGCACTAAAATGAGAGACAAGTAACAGAGAGAGACAGGTGTGACTCATCTGATGCAAGCCTTCTTTTTCTCTTCTTCTGACACAGGATTGTGGTCACATTTAATATTCGTTACATAAGAAAGATAACTAATGAAAAAGCAGATGCTACGTTCTGTCTGACCATATCAGTGCAACTTGTGTGTGTGATGTAGAAAGGATAGCCGATATAGTATGGTTCAGTGCTGACTAATGCCTGTGACTGAGAAAATTTTAGTTTACTTTTAAGATAAGTTACATTTTCATTTTAATTAGCTCAAAAGGCACACACACACACACACACACACACACACACACACACAGCAGACAGACGTTTGGCAATGATGATGAAAAAGCACTCAAATACAACAAGAAGAGGAGAAACATACTTCCAAATGACACTAACTTGTACTCTCTACTAAAGCCAGCCGTAGCTTAGATCAACTTACACTGGTACATAATATGCCCATACAAAGATAATATTACCAATAAATTCCTCACCACCCACCCGTCCAAAAACTAAACTTATAACTAAATAAAAAGTCAAAAATATATATCTTTATCTGAAAATTACAAACCAAACTAAAGCTAGGAAACGGACTGAAATTTAAAGCAACTACAAGGCAATGTAAAATAAATGTGTGTCTCTCCCTCTCCCCCCCCTGTGTGTGTGTGTAGTAACAAGAAGCTTCGTAACCTGCCCAACTACTTCATAATGAACCTGGCGGTCAGCGACTTCCTCATGGCCTTCACCCAGTCCCCCATCTTCTTCATCAACTGCATCTACAAGGAATGGGTGTTTGGAGAAATGGGTAACGCTCTTCTTTTCTACTATGATATGCTCGGCTCAGTTCTGTCCTGTTCTGCTGGCTTTTGTTTTCTTTTCATGTCTTTGTTTCTTCTCTTTTCTCCATCCAAGCCATATTAAATCACATTTTTATCAAAAACACAGATGATAAAGTGTAAGTCAGTGTGTGTTCCTTCTTGTAGGCTGTAAGATGTATGCGTTCTGCGGAGCCTTGTTTGGCATCGCCTCCATGATAAACCTGCTGGCCATCTCTATCGACCGCTACCTGGTGATCACCAAGCCCCTGCAGGCCATTCACTGGAGCTCCAAGCGAAGAACCAGCCTGGCCATCCTGTTGGTCTGGCTCTACTCCCTGGCCTGGAGTCTGGCTCCTCTCGTTGGCTGGAGTGAGTTCCTTAACCAGGAAGCTGTTTACATTTCAGTCAGTCAGACTTATGACTTATTGCCAGACATGACTTGCCATGGAACCGAGGCTCATTAAAACATGCATTTGAAAGCCCAACAGAAACAAGAAAGTAACCTGCTTTGGGTTCCAGCCCATAGCAGTCACAATAAAAAAAATGTCTTATTATTTTGATGTATTTGCCATTGAAACTGGATATTTGCGGCAGGAACATAACACAGAGAGAGATCATTCAAAAGTTTAAATCAATGTTTTATCAGTTTGGGAGAGAAAGGCAGTTTTATTTGGTGGGAGGGGCGGAGGGGCAGGATTGTTCAAAAGTCTGTGTTGGTATGATTGGTTGGAACTTTTATTCACACCGACTGGTACAGAATGATGTCACCACTAAAGAAAGATACACTGTTTTCCGGGAAGTAAACGCAATGGGTTTTTGATATGAAAATACAAGAAAACAAAAATGTAGTAATTTTTTTTGTGGCATTTATTGTTAAATAGGTGTATATTATGACATGGAAAATTAGCTAACAAGGTGAAAAAGAGATTTTTCCACTTCTTTTATAAAAGCTGATGTAGAGGTTAATGCAATTGAACTTCATTCACCCATCTGCAACCACACAGTTCAGCTGAGATCTTACACTACTGCACCTCAGATAGCAAGCCTCAGGTCAAATGACATACCAGGGATGTTTCCCCTGATATCTCACCTCTTATGGCTTCTTTTTTTTCATCTTTGATGTTCTCTGCCCCTTCTAGGCTCCTATATCCCCGAGGGCCTGATGACATCCTGTACATGGGATTATGTCACATACTCACTGGCCAATCGGAGCTATACGTTGATGCTGTGCTGCTTCGTTTTCTTCATTCCACTGGGAGTCATCTTTTACTGCTATCTCTTCATGTTCCTGGCTATACGGAACACAAGCAGGTAACTCTTGTAGTATTTGTGTGTGTGTGTGTGTGTGTGTGTGTGTGATTGAAATACAGTAAGGTTGGGATAACATTGATCCATTTATGCCATTGTTAAGAAATCCAATAACCAATTTCAAATAAATCCCTCCCTCCTTTTCTTCCTGAATTTGGGAAAAAGCCAATTTTGTCAACAATGATCACAAACATTTTTCCCCAATACATTTGTTTTTTATCTTTACAGCCCACTGTGCTATTCACATTGTTTGTCCCAGCAGTAGCCTAACCTTAGGCACTACTGTATGTAGGTTCATACATTAGGCTGAGAAAATATGATGGAAAATGCAGTATATTATGCAGTTGAAAGGATTTATTCCCCAGGCTGTGTCCAATAAAATTATGTGCTGTAAGTCTCAGGAAAAGCAGATTTGTCCGCCTCAGGGCAGTTTAGTTACTGTTTCAAGACAAAGGTGATTGTTCTTATGAAGACATACATGTGTACACACACACACACACACACACACACACACACACACACACACACACACACACACACACATGTATATGCCCATATCCTCAGGAAACCCCCTTGGCTACTGTCACAGTATCTACAAAGTCTCTATCTAAAGAAGCGGTTCAAAATGTCATCACTTTTTAGCTCTCTTTGTTTCCTGTTTGGGGAGAGATTTATTCACATTCCCGACTGTTGTCTAAACTGTCCAACATCACAAGAATAAGCTGAATGTTGTTTTAGGGTGTATCTCCCCTCTAACTGCCCGTTCCATCCTGCTCCTCCTGTAGGGATGTAGAGCGGCTGGGGACTCAGGTGAGGAAGTCCACCCTAATCCAGCAGAAGTCCATCAGGAACGAGTGGAAATTGGCCAAAATCGCCTTCGTGGTCATTGTGGTTTATGTCCTCTCCTGGTCACCGTACGCCTGCGTCACACTGATTTCCTGGGCAGGGTAAACAACTCTTATTTTTGTGGAAGAAAATAAAGGCTTTGGAACGGCATTCTCAACTTTACGGTAGAGGATTAGGGCCACATGTGAAAAATGTATTTGAGTTCTGAGATTAAAGTCAGAATTCTGAGATTAAAGTCAGAATTCTGAGAAAACAGTCAGAATTCTGAAATTAAAGTCAGAATTCTGAGATTTAAAATCAGAATTTTGACTTTAATCTCATAATTCTGACTGTTTTCTCAGAATTCTAAAATTAATCTCAGAACTCAAAATAAATTTTTCACGTGGTCCTAATCCTCTTCCATACAACTTTTAGTTTTTTATGTTATGTATTTTTTAACACACGCATGGATCAGAGGTTTTACCCCTTTTAACCCTATTGTAGCTCGATGGGTAGAGCATGCCACCAACAATACCAGGGTTAGGGGTTAATTCTCTGAAGGGGCATATTGGGTCAGGGATTAACCAAAATGTGCTTGAGTGTATGGCATTGCACTAATACTGCCAAAGTTAGTGATGAACTTTAGCGACTACTAAGGTTCCTGGTTTCAGCCCTGCTAGAACCTCTCATACTAAGTATGTAGGCTAACACTAATCCTCCACCAAATGGCATAGAACATATGATTATATAATTTTGTGTCAGCTAAAGGCCAAGTATCCCTGAATGAATAAAATACAGACAGTGAAGTTGCCCCTGCGTCTTCTGCTTATCCAACCTATCACAATGTTTCATAAATCACATTTTCTCTCCCTTTCTTGGAAAAAAGAATGGGATGTGATTATATAACCTCTACATTACATCTCTACCCTACCCATCTACTGGGGGAAGATGGCACATATACATACACACTCACACACACGCATGCGCAGCACATTTTGGTTAATCCCTGACCCAGCATGCCCCTTCATTATGCTGCAACATATGGAGAGATAGTGTAAATTCTAGTAGTAGAGTTCTAGTAGACGCTATAAACAAGAACCTACAGACTACAATATGAGTACGTTATGTCACCCGATAATGAACAAAGATTTGTTTTTGTTGTTCGGTGTCATCCAGGCATGCCGACATCCTGTCGCCGTACTCCAAGGCTGTCCCTGCTGTCATAGCGAAGGCCTCCACCATCTACAATCCTTTCATCTATGCTATCATACACAACAAATACAGGTAAATGAATGCTCTGTGCAATTTTAAAGGTCTACTTACCATAGAGAGTGGGTATAGGATAGTATTGATTCCCTTTTGAAAACCTCACAAGACTCTGCTTTTCTCTCCCTCAACAAAAGAGGAGAGAAATGGGAGATGGGAAGAGACGACTTCCAATTTCCAGTCTCCTCTGACTGAACATGTTCCCCTGTCTGCTGCTCTACCAGTGCATGGATCAACTCACTTTAAAGCCCATGAATTTAGAATCGAAAATTCAAATGAATTGAATATGTAGTCCATCACATCCAACTTTTAAAGAAATAATTAGAATTAGCAATTCAAAGCGAGTCATTAGCGAACACATTACAGCTATTATTTGCATTTTTAACTGTTTGAATTGAAAATAAATTGAGTCCATTTATGTTTCTTTTACCCCTCTGTCCTCATCAGGATGACCCTGGCGGAGAAGTTTCCCTGTCTGAGGTTTCTGTCTCCCGCCCCTCGAAAGGAATGCATCTCCTCCTCCATCAGCGAGTCTTCTTTCAGGGACTCCATCATTAGCAGACAGTCCACAGCATCCAGGACTCACTTTGTTGCTGCCTCCTCCAACTCCACTGATATGGTAATGGTACAGATGAATGTTTTTCTCTGCCATTGAAGAGGCTCCCTGCCTAATGGTGCTGCCAGGCAACCTAAAAGAATTAGGAGAGTTGTAGTGATGCATGGTCTAAATGCTGTTTTGGTCTAAATGCTGTTTCAGAAGCCTATACAGCCCATTAACAAACATTTTTGAGAGAACACTCAAGCAAAAGCTGTATGCAGATCTTGTCATTTTACGTTCAGAATGTGAAAGGTATATTGATTAGTTCAGGAACATTTTGAAAATATAATCACTGGTACACAGTCGCTAGTGTCCATAGCACAGATCGGTACCACTTCTTCTTTAGCATGGAAAATGCTATCAGTTATTTCATGTTTTTCATGTTTCATTCTAAAGGTTTTGTCATTTTATCATTTTTATATGAGACATTTTGAAGAAAGGTTTTTTAATTTAGTCAAAAAAGTGTTTCCTAAAAACGTGACTTGATTGTACTATTTATTAATTTACCATTTGTATTACAAGAGTGCCACAGTACATAACAGAGACCATGCATACAAGACTAGTTTTTAAAGCTGCAACAAAGCCCATGAGATAATATATGGTAAGGGGTGAATGCATTAACAAAATATATTTAAAGAAATTGACGGTTTAAAAAAGGAGTGGGCATTTTGCGAAGGATTTCAGACAGCTTGTTTATGTGACATAATCTGAATCATTCAAGGTCATTCAAGATTTCCAATACCAGTTAATATCTAAGGCTAAATCCAAGACATTATCCAAATAATATCCAGTAATTTCCAAGAAATAGCGCATAAACTCCCCTTGCTGCTTTTGTGGTTGTTTTTTGTCAGCTTGTTGCTCAGGGCAAAAATATTTCATATTCTTTGATTCTTTTGATTCTTTTTTTTTTTTTTACCTCATATAATATTTCCCTTGAGCCTTGTCATGGCAACATGCCAGACAGACATGGAGAGTTGAACAGTCCTAAATTTGACCAACCAACCTTTAAGGCATCTGTGAATTGTCCAGTGTGTTTGAAGATCAAAGTTCATAGCTTCAGTTTCCTGAGAGTCTTTGAGTTGAGTTTCACTCTCAGACATGTTCTGGTCTTTTTTTTGTTGTTGAATTCATCACATTGCAGTTCAATTCCATTTAATTTTGATCTGAGGTGACATAATCTCAGTTCATGTCAGTTCAGCT
The DNA here is from genome assembly GCF_048128805.1 of Centroberyx gerrardi. NCBI lineage: Eukaryota > Metazoa > Chordata > Actinopteri > Beryciformes > Berycidae > Centroberyx > Centroberyx gerrardi. The sequence continues at coordinate 23,973,632 of NC_136004.1, forward strand.
CAGTTCAATTCGGCTCAAATTCAATTATTTCTATTCTATTCTATTCTGTTCTATTCTATTCTCCTCCAGGTGTTAGGGGATGTAGAGATGGACCCTTTGGGGAGGAGGTCAGGCGATTCCTTCAGAAGCCTTACGTCCCACAGTCAGTCGAGCAGAGACAAGCACTGTAGGAAACAACTGGAGCAGAAGGCAACCAAGACTCACGCAGCGGACAAGGTGAGAAAAGAACAGTAAAAGTAAAAGTGTGAAAAGTGTGTTTTTATGGGCTACTGGGAAAGCTGCCGTATTTTTATCTCGTGTGCTGAAGTGTTTGAATAGCACATTTTATTGAAACGCTGTCAGGAAATATTGGTAATTGGCAAACGTCTGGCAGATTTGCAAGAAATAGCTAATGCGAAACCAAGACCCACACAGCAGAAAATGTAAGAACTAAAAATGATAAAATGTTATGTAGTTTCTGTAGAAAAACTGCATTATTATCAGAATCTGAATCACATCACCAAGTACATGTACATATACTAGGAATTTGTGGTGGATGGACACAATTGTACAATAGTGCAAATATGATAACATATACATTTTCAGAAATACTGCAGAAATACTACAGTTTTAAACCTGATATATGTACTTCACTGCTTGTTTTCATAATTCTTTGCCTGTGTGTGTCTATAGCTACATGTGTTTGTGTGTGTGTAATTGACTGACTGTGCTTTTTGTGTGTTTGCATGTGTGTGTGTGTGTGTGTGTGTGTGTGTGTGTGTGTGTGCTCTTCTGTGCTTTCCAATGCCAGCGCCCATCTATCATGAGGGAGTCGGCGAGCACCTGCGAACATGAGCTAGTTTCCAGATCTGTCACCATGGCCACTGTCCCGCTATTGGTCCTGACCAGGAGGCGGAGCCAGAGTCTGACCAATGGGATCTCAGATGCCGCGGAAGAGAAAGGCAGCACTAGCGACATGCTGAGCAGCCTCAAGAGCGACTCTGTCAACTCGCTGGATGTTGGAAGGAGTCAGTCTTCTGACCAAAGGCCTCATCAGAGCGTTCCACGCATCATCGTCATCAGTCCGACATCTGAGAGCAGCCTGATCAATCAGGAGTGTATCAGCTTGGAGGAAAGGTCCGGGGCTTCAGGGATCAATGCTGGGGTCGGCCTAAACCACTCCTCAGATGTCCTGGACACTGTGGAGAAGTTCCCCTCTTGACCGGCTAGACTCTGATTACCCTTCTATTCTTTGTAACTCTTTGACAGAAATAATGAATCTTGATTAATCTCAATCTACACCACACTCTTCCTTGTGTTGGCTATGAATACAGGATTCCAGATCATCGGAAAAAAACCTCCAATTCTAATTGTTAATTTACTGTTTGCTTTGCTTTAAATCTGCTTTTGGCCTTGCTGTTTCACCCTGAGGAAGAAAACCTTTTCCCTCTTTTTCCCTCACTGATGACATTAAAACCTGTTATTCAGAAACATTTTAAAGCCTTCAAGCACAGGATAATATTTGATCATGAACCAACCTCTGTGCATAGCCTGACACTTATCCTGAATTTCCATTTCACTCAGAAAACTGGAGGACCTTGTTCTGGGATATGTATTATGCAGTTCAAGTGTTTGTGAAGCTATGGCTGAACCCGAAAATGGATTGCAGGCATCTGTTGGATCCCCGAATGACAAAGAGTAACAATGCGTTTTCATGAGTTTGGGGCCCAGGATGAGATACAGCCTTTCTAGTTTGGGTCCCACGCTGAGAAGGTTCATGAAATTGTGATGTGGAGTCTTGAGTTGAAATGTTTAGGATTCAGTTCAAAGACCTCACAGATCCTCTGCTGGGAACAGAGGAGAGGACATTTCCATCTCAAGAGTTAGAACAGGTTGAAGGCCGATTAGGGACACCATGCATGTTTCTGCCTTTTCCTTAAAACTAAAGGTTGTGAGGGAATTGTTAAAAATGGACAATGGGAATCTATGAAAAACGATATACTGCTGCACAAAGAACCAAGAACATTAATAATGTGGCCGCCATGGAAAAAGGAGCTGAATGGATCAAATGAGGTGAGGCTTTCCTGCTCCTCTGCAGTGCGAGGTGTCATATTCAGAGGATTTGGCTTTCCAGCTTACTGAGTCCGAACTAATGCCACAAAGAAGCCCATCTGGTGGCTAGTTAGGACTCTAAGGAAGGTAAGGAACGTAAGAACTTTAGGTTGTAAAGATGTACTTCTGGGCAGTGTGGACCTCTCCGCCTTTTCATTGGCAGGGAAACAGTGGTGTAATGAAAGGGGAAAAGGTGGGAAACAAATCATGCTGTTCATGCGTGAGGGACAGGCAAATATGATGCAGCTTTTCTCAAATCATTTCTGGTAGTGGTGGTAGTAAATCATTTCTCAAATACTTTGCTGGTAACCACACCTAGAAGGTTAATACTAAATGTAGAAAATTAAGAAGAGTTAAATGCCAGGCCACTGTTTCCCATGTATGTACAAGATACTGTTGGACCAAAAACATCCCATAAAGAAGACACATTTTGTAATGTATTTACTAAGATGTTATACTTGAGTCAACTGTCAGATGGACAGATTGCCATGTAATTAATACATTTCATGTGTGGAAAATGTGCTTTGTAACAAATGCACCACTGTTCCCTCTGTTCCTGTACATAAAAAAACCCTTAATGTTCTATTTTTGCTGCTTGTGATCTGAGTGGGTGTGTGCTTAAAGGTCACATAAATGATCAAAGACGTCTACTAAAGACATTGTTAATATTTAATTTTGTTTGAGTGAGTAAATTTAAATTGAGTAAATTTAAAGTTGTTGCATTTACAAAAATCCATCCTTTTTTTAGAGGCAGATTCAGAGTAACTCCAGTAAACGCATCACAGCTGCATTTAAGAATCACTGAAGTCCTTTTTGGGCCAGTTTGCAGCATTTGAGCCGACACACTCAGCAGGTTGACATCATTTAAATCAGAGGAGACAACGTGGTCGGCCAATCAGGGTCAAGTATTGTTACTCTTCTGCCTGTTAGGACTGAGTCTTCAAATTTATTCAATTTAACTTATTCAATTCAACTTTTAACTAAACTACATTTATTTGCAAAACATCTGAAAGAACACTATTCTTATCCTCAACCATAGTATATTTTTTAAATGCAAAATCATGAAACATCAATAATATGGGACTTTTTTAAGTGAAACCAAAAGTGGAGTATTTGTCTCATTTTGTTACCATAGCTTTTTTCAAAGACCTACAGTAGTTACATGACTCCAACCTCTTTGCTCCCATAGTACGATTGGCCCATCCAGGTGCTTGCTGTACAGCTTGCAAGTTTTTCTTTACGATTATTAACAATGCAAAGTTTACAAAGTTATCAGTTCTACCTGTTTGGTTAGTTTTGCCAGAGGAGACAGCCAAATAGTCACCATACTTTATGTCATGTCATGCAAAAGAGATTTTAAGATTTGGTTCACTGCCGATCTAAAAATATGTGGTTGGGTTGTAAAATATGAGTGGAGGAATCAATGAGCAATTGTGTAGCCGGCTGGCATGTTGTTCCTGCTTAGCCCTTCCTCTCTGTGTATTGATACAGTAGAAAGAGTTCAGTCATGTGAGCAATGAATGATTCTCTTTCTTGGTCATTCATTTTTCTTCCTCCATCTGCATCCTTTGGGTGTGTTGAACTGTGTTGTTTTTGTTTTGACTATTGACAGTTTGTTTTATCTGTTGATAATTCAGATTTGTAATCGATACCTTTGGTGTGATGACTGTATCGTTTGAGATTGAATTTGGTGCTGTTAATATTTTTACGGTAGCACTGAGGCAACCATGAGCATCTGGGGCAATATGTTGTCAAAAAAGAGAGGAAAATATCAAAGGTGAGGAAATGTTGGCGTAGCACTTTTCCATGTTGGTTCTTATGCTCATGAAGCAGATTAACTCCAGTATTCTGGCCCAATTTCATCAATCTGCTCTGAGAGCAGACATCATCATCCTGATGTTATAATCCAACAACAGTGCTGTGTTATTTTTAACTCCAAGTCCCAGCAAGTCTCTGGTGGTTCACCATCAAACAAATAATTCGGTGGCAGTCCTTGTGTAAGCCTGGTGTTCCAATTTGACATCAAATATCTGTGTACAAGGAGGTGAATATCTTCTTGATCTTCATGCAGCCTAACACAACATCACCACAACACACACAACCCCACAACCCAACTACCCAACTACCCCAAACCCCAAAACATTGGCTGACCTCGCAAGTTCCCTTTGAGAATGAAAACATGGACCTGAAATCAAAGCTTACAACCTAATGTTTGTTTATGTATCTTTGGGCCCAGATAGTGTTGGGTTTGAAATACACCCCATGCTGAATTCAAAAAGCTGATTCAAACTGATGAAACTGAATGTTTGTTTTTGATTTATATTTGTTTTTTTAATCTTTATTTTGTCGTTTAGCTTATTCTTATTCAATGTATGAAGGTATAGTCCTTTTTTTCCAAGAGTTTTGGAGGGAAGAGGAATATAAGGACACAAATGTTGTAAAACTGTGGTTATAAAATCTGAAACTGAAGTTGAATGTACTGTAAGCTTGACAGTTGGTGCTGCTGACTATGGGCAGTGACTAACATGGACAACCAGAGGAGAAGAAAAACCTTCACATTGCTCAGTGAAAGTCACTTCATAATAATGTTCATGTTTTATCAGTTAAAGTACTGTATGTATGTATATATGTATTGTTATTATTATTATTATGTTAAATTAGACAGGATATAGTGAAGAATGAAAGGAAACAGAGAGGGGGAATGATGTTTGAGATTTACATTGTGACCTGGATTCACAACAGCACAAGTACAGTGTAGCTTTTGACACAATTATCCACTCATCCTCCTCACCGCCCCTACAGTCCTCCATCAAGCCATTCCCTTGTCCTATTTCAGATCACACCTAACCAACAGACAGTGATAAACCATCCTCAACAACTGTGAACTTCCTGAGATGTCCCTCAATATTGATTAAAAAAAACATCTGATTTGGCAGCATATCCATCTGTGACAGTTTTGTCTATTGGTTTGACGACTGTTTCCTTTCGCTCAACGTAAGCAAAACAAAGGAGATGATTTTCAACCACCAGCCAGTGTAGCCCACTATACACATACAAATACCTTGGGGTTCACATGGATAGGAAGCTGTACTGGAAGGTACTGCAGCTGTAGAGAGCCTGTGCTCCTGGATACATCAGAGGCTGCACTTCCTACGGTGACTCACAGCCTTTGAAAAAAAAACAAAAAAAAACTGCTTCTTCTCTACCTTGCCATCATAGAGAGCTTGTGGGATCGCTGCCAGGTTTGGAAACCAAGCAAATTCCCATGAGTCACAAAATTTTACATCTTACAATGCCAACACCAGAGGAAGTATTTGAGCAGACTGCCTGTATGCTATGAAAATCACAGCAGACTCCACTTAGATCCTAAACACAGACTAACTCGTCCCATCAGGTAGACGATAAAGTCCCACAGTGCAGGTTGAACAGAGATAAGAACTCTTTTCTTCCCCTATCAAGAAAACTATTAATGCAAAACTGATCTCCCTTCGCCCCCATCCGCTACACCGGCACAGAATATTTGTTTCCCTCTATTTAATGACTTATATGGACTGATCGCATGATATTTCTTTTTTTTAGCCAACAGTGTTTGATGTGCTTTTATGTAGTGGACTGATTGTGTGAAGTGTTTTTCATCCCACAATGATGTGTGTGTGATGTATTTTTATCTAAAGCTGCTGTATGCTGCTGTTTTAATGTACTGCTTTTATTTCCATTGTGCTGCTGCCATAGTGTGTCCGAGACAAATTTCCCCCGCAGGTACAATAAAGTTTATCTGATGTTATTCTCAGGGTTGGAGGTTTGAGGCCAAGCCATATGATTTTAATTTATATGTCTAGGATTTTTTTTTACCAGACAGACAGCGGGTTAGAATGTGGTTTTGAATGATGTGACTGTCCAAACCAGAGGAAAATTACTGAAATAGTACTGATATGTGACACCATGTGTTATTGGAGAGTGAGAGAGATTACATGGTCCATTGCTACATGGACACCTGATGACCTGACTGTCTGGTAGAAATTACAGCAGTGGTTGTGTAGCATTTAGGCTCAAGGCCACTGAACACTGGATGCCTCCTGCTCCTGGCATTACATGCACAGACCATACCATACACATTTAGAGCCAATGGGCCATGTGGACGGTTAGTTTACTTGTAATGACAGTAAACGGCCACTAGAGGGATATAGTGAGCCATATTTCACCCAGCTTTGATGAAGTAAATAAGTAAGAGGGTGCAATGGCACATACTGGACTGCTCATTCTTTCTTTCTGAAAGCGCAGCAGGCTTACCCTTTGTACAGGAATATCCTTTCAGATAGTAAGTGATAAGTGGGAGAGAGAGAAGAGCAAAATGTCAAATGTCAAACGTATCCAAGGTGCACCTGTCACCTCAACCATTTAGACACTTACTTTTGGCATTTCAGAGCTGTCACAACATTGTCTTCCTGAGCTATGCCACAAAAAGATCACAGTCTTCTGTTCAGACTCCATTATAGTGACATGCTGTTTTCAAGTGCCTGAAGGGCACAAGACTCATTTGGTTCAGGGGTTGAAAGCGTTTTAGAACCCTGACACTTGTGTCCCATGAAAAACTAATGATGCTAAAGCCCAACTGCTGTTTTGAGACTGCCAGTAGACCATGAAGTGTGTGTATATTATTAAGACTGGATGGACCAAAGGGGCCCTCTCTCCAGACTGCCACACCAACTGACAGCTGATTCTCCTTCTTCAGTAGGCTACCTTATTAATTCACCCCCACTAACAGCTTGACAGAAGAAACAGTGTGTGCGTGTGTGTGTGTGTGTGTGTGTGTGTGAGAGAGAGAGAGAGAGAGAGAGAGAGAGAGAGAGAGGATTACATCACCATCAGAGAAGCCTAAAGTGTGTGCAGTGAAACCAAAGTTGTTCCCAACTGAAACTGGAGATTATTAATAATCACTTAACCAGCATAACTGGCCTCTGATGTAAGCCATACCTGTGTGTATGTGGGCGGGCGTGGGCACTCTTGCGTGTCTCACTCACTCACACTCACACACACACACACACACACACCTACACACACACACACACACACACACTCTCTCTCTCTCTCACACACACACACACACACACACACACACACACACACGCACACACACACACACACACACACACACACACGGGCGGGAGGCTGCGGGTTGCACACAAGCAATTAGACTTAACCAAGAAGAAAATGTCCTCACTGGCTTCATCGTACAAAGATTAATCCATATTTTTAAATTAGCCTATTAAAAGGAAAAAAAATACTCCTAAATTACATGTTTCTGATTGCTGATACAACAGAAGTATAGCTCTCCACTCACTGTTGAGTACCACACAGACCACTGGCAGTCCCTATAGAACATTACAGCAATATTTTAGTGATTTTTCGTTAAGGTTTCATCTCCTCATCATAGTAATTGCCCGAATCGCGCGCGTTTACACAACAAATCGTCTTGGCAATCAAGAGAAATTAATTTCACGCCGTGGTGCACCGACACTGCCCCTGTCGCTTTCATGACGTTGGTCCATCACCGGGGGACTTCTCCCCCACTGAGCTGAACTGGTGGCGGACGTCTAACAAACGGAATCTGTCCCGGGACACCGGCGAGCGAAGACAGACTGCAGGAACGAGAGACTGCGCCGCCAAACCGGTGAGTTGTAAACACCTGCTCCCCCCGCGGTGAAAACACTTGACCGGCATGACGAAGCCGTGCTCTCTGGTCTGCCTGGAAACATATGTGTAGGTTTTAAAGTGGTAATCCGCGAGTTCCTCGTTTTAATTTGTGTATTTTGGTGACATCTTTGGTGATCAGCGGTCATTGCTGAGGTGTTTTTGCACTTAACAGTGATCACTTGGCAATCAAACAGTGTGGCCAGTGGTCTTTTCTTCTTTTCTTTTTCTGTTGATTAAGTTTGAGTTTCTACAGCTGATTGCAGTCCTGTGTTGTCTTGTATTTATTCCAAACAAACTGCTGCTGCTGCTGTAAATGTACAACTCATCACTTCATGTGCACCGGAGGAAAGACCTACCCAACACCAGCTGTTTAGAACGAATGTAAAAGCTTTCATGAACTGGGTATAGGTTGCATCACCATTGTGTTACATCATTTAGCAGTAGCAAAACAGACATTTATTGATATGAAAATGTTGCAGATAGGCACAAGGTTATTAAATCATATCATATTGAAGAATAGCACTTAACACTGCATCATTCTGCAGGGCAGTTTGGCTTTAAATGCTCAGTAGTTTCAGAATTGTTTTGTTTCTTGCTGGGAGAAAGAGGAAAGAGAGGCCAATCAGTATCATGCATTGCCATCATCATGCATTGTAGTTGAAAGTGGACAATCATGCCTATTAGGTAAGATTGGGTGTATTTAGGGTTTAATGGGGGATAATGAGATGGAGGGAGACAGAGAGAGGGTAATGCAAAAAGGAGCAGGTTGTAAATTAAGGGTAAAGTGAAATGAAATAAGATAAAGCAAAATAGAGAGATGGGAGTAGATGGAGAGAGAGAGAGAGGGGTGGAGAGGAGGAGGTGTGTGTTGTGTGCTGTCTTGTGTGTTGTTGGGGGCGGGGGAGTATTGATGTGTGCTCACTGCTCAGTCTGTGGTGAATGGAGCAGATGCTTTGATCTCCCCTTGAGACCCAGCTGATACTAAAGCTCTGTCCCAGGTCACCGACATATGGGCACACACACACACACACACATATAAATTACGACACTCGTTACACATTGGCTGAGGTAGAATTGAATCTGGATTAATTTGTCTCTCATCCATAGCAAACATTTTTCCTCTATCATCTTTTCTCTGCCTTTCTCTGTGCTTCACCATCATTTTATCTGCCCTCCATCTCTTTTTCATTCTCATTTTTTTCCCCTTCTGTCGTTGTCGGTCTCACTCTCAGTCTTGCTCTCTGTGTTTATCCTTCCCTCTCTTTCTGCTGTCAACACAGAGCAGCTGCCTCGCACTAGAGGGGAAGGAAGTCAAGTATTGTTTGAAAAGTCTACTCAATGCTCCAAAAATGTGCTGTCTGTTATGTGTGTGTGTGTGTGTGTGTGCGTGCGCGTGTGTGGGTTTCTGTGTTTGTGTGTGTCTCTCTGTCTTATCAATGTTTGTGTGTTTATGGGTGCATGTTTGCCCAAAAAGTGGTGGGAAATACAGCAAATATGCATAATTCATTATCCCATAAAGCCTATTTATGACACTGAGGCTGTTATAATGAATGAGTCATATCTATCATGGGAAGTTATGAGCCATCAAACTGTCAAGTCAGAAGACACCAGGCCTTATGAGATAACAATATTATACCACAAGTGAGGCTGTGATGCATTCAGCACATGTTATAGCTGAAATCTATTACAGGAGGCTATGACAGGAGAATATATCAAAGTGAAAATGTTATTTGGTAGAGTTGCCATGGTTTAAAAGCCCATTCTGAACTGTAAAAGAAAGAAATGGTAGCCCTATCAATAAAAACAGTTAGGATTTTTATTCTGAAAATGACTGAAACAGCTCTTGATTCAGTGACTTGATTTTTTTTATGTATTATTCCTCTTCCAAATAGGGTGAAAGGTGGAAAGAATAATTAAAGAGCAGCTAATCGGTACAGTATCAAGAGATGGACTAAAGCCTCTTCGAAATGCGTATATTTCCCTGTGGAAGCATTATACTTGGCTTCTAAGTTGCCTCTCTTCTGTTGACCCAGACTTGACCCAAACATTCAGTAATAGTGTGTGTACATTTGTGGTTTGTGTGTGTGTGTGTGTGTGTGTGTGTGTGTGTGTGTGTGTGTGTGTGTGCATGAGTGTGTGCAGCCAGATTTCGCTCAGTTTATCATCCTTAGAACGGACAATCCCCATCATTAGGGCCTGGTCTATCTGTCTCCCAGTGCGTGTGTCTGTCTATCTCTGTCTGTCTGGTTGGCTGGTAGGTGGGGAGGAATACTTTCCACTGTGAAACACAGCAGTTATAAACAGTGGCTGAGCTCAGAGAGGAGATGCAGGCAGGGTCAGTTCTGCTAAAGGATTTGATAGTAACCTCAGACCTGGACACTGGGGATGCTGTCAGTGTTTCCATGGTTCCAGTTTGTGTGTGGTTACTCTGGATTAAGACATTCATAACCTAGAAGAGAGTTATAACTCATGTTAATCAAACCAGAGACAAAATCATATTGTACAGATTTGATTCCACCCATATTTTGATTATTGTTAAGGGGAGCTACTATAAATAATGCCTACACTCAGATTAGTAGTGGGAAGTTTGGCAGGATGCTGGTCTGGTTTCCCTAAACCAGCACGTTGCAAAGGTAATCTTTCACCATGAACAACACATATATTTAAAAATTCAATTTATGTATTACAACACATGCAATAATAGCTAGATAGGGCTATCAGTCTCTAAACAGTAAAAAAAAACAACAACTCACCTGCTGAGTCTCTCTGACTGCCATCTCTGTACCCTTTCCATTAGAATGCATTAACATTCTGGCTAATAAGCATTAATTTCCCCTAGTCTGGACTGAATATACCACCCGTGGTCTGGCAGGATCATTTCCATCCCATAAGTTTAAATCCCTGTCAATTTTACTGACAGTACTCATATAAGCCTAAGGAAACAAAAGGCTATTGAACATTAGTACAGTAATGTACAGTATTTACAGAGATAGGAGGGGGGATTAGTTAGGCTTATATCAGTCTGGAGGGGTCAGACCGATTAGATGGCTGGCAGACAAATACTCTGCCATAAGTAAACAAAGGTGTTTGTGTGCCTGTTTTTATGTGAGTTTATGTGTGTATATACAGTGTGTGTGTTATTGTGGTTTTATGTATGTGCCTATGCTTTTGTGTTTCTACTCACTGTGTATCCCTTATGTTGTGTAGTCTGGCATGCTGCCAGTTTCCTCCAAGTTATTGTTGAAATCATGCAAACAATCTAACCTAGGGAGACAACACAATACCTATAATTTTCCACTCTTCCATTTTCCACTAAACAAAACTGTCCAGCTGAGTTCTTTTGAAGTCAGTAATTTATATCAGCCTACCTTTTTTATGTTATCATGCTGCAAGGCAGAACCAACCCCCTTGTATCATAAAACTACTACTGCTACTACTATTTAGCACATTTTTCAACCTTTATTTATCCAAGGAAGGTTTAGAGAGTATTCACACACTTCAGCAAAATCCTGCTTCACATTCATAGTTATGTATGTTCACACTTGAAACTTGCTCATTATAATCCCATTCTTCTGTTGTTGGCCACTTGCAATCTCTGTTAACTTTGGGCAACAGCATATAACTATATTAGAATGGTAAGGTTTTTTAGTGGCTCAGCCATCTAAGAAAATAACTTTACCTGTGTTGTCAGGTTCAAGTTTGGCTCATGAACTTTATTTTGTCATCTTCTCTCTCCCATCTTTACAGTAATGATGCTCCCTACCATATACTATCTAATGAAGCAGAAATCCAATTTAAAGAAATTGTAAAAAAAAAAAATATATATTATATTAGAAATATAAACTCAAATCGTATTTTAGCATGTTAGAGTACACATTCCTGTCATGGTTATACATATATGGTATTTTTAATAGTCTGTTCAGTGATATATTTGACTGAAAGGGTTTGAAAACTCATTTAGAATGAATGTTATTCAGTCCTCAGCTGTTGTCCTTAGATTTGACCCAAACCGAATAATTTATGCACTTTTAGAGAGAGAGGGGAAGAGAGAGAGAGAGAGAGAGAGAGAGAGGCAGAGATAGAGAGCGAGGGAGAGACAGGGAGAGGGAGAGAGAGTTTGTGTGTGTGTGTGTGTGTGTGTGTGTGTGTGTGTGTGTGTGTGTGTGTGTGCAATTCCCTTTATGTTGTGAGTGTGTGTATGAGTGGGCAGGGGGTGTGTGAGTAGGGGGTGGGGTGTCCTCTTTTGTTCACGTGGATGATGCATTAAATGTCATTTAGAGGGGCAGATTATCATACTATTAGGGGGCTGGGCTGCAGCGTGTGTGTATGTTTGCCTGGGGGCTGCTAAGCTCCGGTCATTAAGCATGTGGAGAGGTGAGCATATGGGGACTGGAATAGACTTTGGGACAGAACAAAGGATATTTGACTGGCAGGGTGTCTGGGGCTCCGTGCTATATAACACACTCTCCATTGTTAGTATTTGATATCATAATCCTGCGGCCATAACATCTCCTTTGTTCTCACTGTTGCAGTTCTTGGCTATTTGCCATTGTTGAGTACATAACCAATTGATCAAATGTCTAAAGACAATGTTATAGACTGTTGGACCCATATTTTAGAAATTGTATCTCATTCTGGGTCTCAAAACGAGTCCTCTTGTCACACGGCGACCCACCAGACATTGGCACACATTTTCAGTCTCAACCCATAGTTCAAGAAACATTATTATGTGTAGAAGTGTTATGTGTAGAAGTTTTGGTTGTTGCTTGGAAGTTGGTGTCTTTATTTTGTGTCCTTATCAGGCAGACAACACATTCAAATCATGTCTTAACATCTTTAGAAAAGAGGTGTCATTAAAACCACAAGTCAATAAATTTAGTGCTAAATACTGTACATCTTTTGGTCCTTTGCTTCTTTTAAAGCTGACAGGGATAATTTAAGCCAGAGTTGGTTTACACTATATTTTTAACATAACTGGAGGGCAACTTGTTTATTTTTAATGAGGAGGATGTTGGGCATGTAAACTCACCTTTCACCTCACTCTGTGCTACTGTTCTTTTGAAAAAATGAAGCTACATGGTGTGTAAGACATGGGATTTACATCCTCACTTAGAAACTGGTGTGACGCGGGCTAATTGGGACCAGATTTGCTCAAAATCCTGCAGCATTAGTCCCTGCTTTAGTCACTGTAAACCTGTTAAATGTTATTGTTCTGGAGGGGCAGTTTATCAGTCCCCAAATACAGCAAAAAAGGACCTGGGTAAATGCCTGCTGAAGTGTTTCTGTGGCTCCACTACCTTACTGTCTCTGTTTTATTTCTCATCCTGTGATGTGATTGGAAATTCTACAGCAGTAGGAGTTCACAGCGATGTGATTTTCAACTTTTTCCTATAGACTTCAGTTTTTTTGTGACAACGTTATTCACAGCCAATGAAGACTTTTGTTTTTTTCTTCTCCTTTTTATTCCATTATTTCTTGCCTTTTTGTGTTATCCTAGTCACATACCTGATTCAGTCTAGCCTACTTCCTACAAGGTCTAGGTTCAGGATCCCCCTCTTCCTTCCCTCTTACCTTCCTCCCTCTCTCTCTTCCTCCCCACCCCTGACGTCCTGTTGACCCCTGTTAACCTTCAGTAACCAGACCTTAAAGACATGGTGTTAGATGTGGGAAGGAAATGGATGGGAAACTGATGTAATGGAAGACTGATACAGGAGATGACATATGCACAGTGAGTATAATGATTTGGTCAAAATTGCCACTGTGCGGTCATTGTGCCTCAATAACAGACTCCACGTGATGACAGTGTGTGCGGACATTAACCTGGTTTCTACAGGGCCAAGCAGGGCTGAAAAGGGCTTATCCATCAGCCCAGTTTCTACTATAGGACCAAACAGGGCTAACCAAGGCTTACTCATTATCCATGTCATCAAATTTCCCCCCGAAAATAAAGTTGCATTGATTCCTTTTGCATCTTGCTGCCAACAGACATGAGCAACCATTTGTGGCATAGATTCAAATAAACACTCTGTGCCTTTTCTAATTACATTTGCTGTAAAATTTTAGATAGCGCTGGCCCGTCAAGACCCTCTTGGCTCTGCAATGGAAAAATTACTTAATGACTTTTCCCTCTCTGCTCCTCCCGGGATCCCTCTGCTGTTGCTGCCATTGTTAAAGCTGGCTGTGCTCCAGATGTGCGCCCTGTCTGTATTAGACACATTGTGGGAACACTCGTTAGCAGGCTAATGAAGAGCATCCTGTGTGTATATTATGTGTGTCTTTGTGTGTATTTAGTCTCTTCATGCCATATCCATCATGGTGTTATCCGATAGAAGTTGTTACAAGTGTTCTGTGGGAAGTTGGAGGGATCTAATGTAATCTAGCTGTGACAGATTGGTTTTGCACAGAGAAGATATATTCAGCTGGTCGCTTTAACACAAAGGTCAAGTGTTGGCTCTCTCCTCTTGTCTCCCGCTCTCTATCACTAGTTCTCTCTCCACCTCTCTCTCTCTCTCTCTATCTCTCTCTCTCTCTGTCTCTGATGTATCTCTTCCCCTCTCTTTTCTTCTCTTTATATCCCCTTCTTGTTCTCTCTATCCTCCTCTATCCCTCTCTCCATTGGTGTTTGTTATGTTGAGAAATCTTCTTTTGATTGAAGACTCATCAGACAGCTATAACTGGCCCAGTGAACACAGTGCAGAGCTATGACTTGGCAAGAGATTACTGTGTGTGTGTGTGTGTGTGTGTGTGTGTGTGTGTGTGTGTGTGTGTGTGTGTGTGTGTATGTTTGTGGTCAGGGCCAAGGAAGGAATGGGATGAGTGTTAAATAGAGCCACTACTATATCAATCTAAATGCAAAGTCAATATTGGTCCGTCTGGGCCAGAAAAAGGGACTGGACAGAAGCCAGTACAGGAGAAGAAAAAAGAAACGTCGGCTCTCATAAATTTAATGAGGAAATGGATAAATAAGCAAGATTGAAATTATATGGCTGCACTTAGAGGCTAGATCGATACATTATTGATCAGATTAGTTAATCACTCGACAGGTTAAAGTAGTTTCTGAGGGTTTTCAAGAGGCAGGTAGATGCATGACACAGCAAAACAATACATTTAGCGATTTAAATGGCCACAGCTGTATATCTATCCAGTAATCTGAAGTTGATTTGATTAGGGCCAAGGAACTATGGGATAGAAAGCAGGATTTAAGGAGTAGGGAATAGAGGGTAATAGAGTAGTGCAACAAGCATATTACATCTACACTACCAGTCAAAAGTTTGGACACACGCATTTTTCTTTATTTTTTATTATTTTTCACATTTTGAATAATAGTAAAGACATCAAAACTATGAAATAACACAAATGGAATTATGCAGTGACCAAAAAAGAGTTAAACAAATCAAAACTATCTTATATTTTAGATTCTTTAAAGTAGCTGCCCTTTGCCTTGATGGAAAGGCAAAGGCTTTGGAGAGAAATTCATACATAGGATCGATCAACTTCACTATTTACATTTAATAAAAAACAAATTTCAAGAATTTAAGCATAAGCCTTTAGATCAAAATGGCTTTAAGATAATGAAAAATTATATTCAATCAGGTGTGTCCAATCTTTTGACTGGAAGTGTACATGAGTTAGAGAAAGTGATCATGAGTTGAAATGATATACAACCTACAATTGATGCTGTCATGATGATGCTACCTTTGCTAGCCGCTGTTAGTTTCCTATTCCCCCCTGTGAGAGCCCTTTTAATCCGAGCCTTTGGCATGTTTGTGTTTGGGTTATGACGGGGTTACGGCTGGTTCCACCTTAAATCAAGCTGCCTGCTTGCCTGCACTGAGCCCATGTTCCCAAAATATCCGGATGAAAGATAAACCGTCCCCTCTCCTCCCCCCCTCTTTCCCTCTCCCATGCCTTCCCTCCCTCCACTTGTCATTTTGTATGTGTGTGTGTGTGTGTGTGTGTGTGTGTGGTGCTCCTGAACTCTTTCCTTAATCCCCCTCCCATCTCACCCCCTCTCTTCTGTCCCCTCATTTTTTTTTCTGAGTGTTGTCTCCACCCATCTCCTAATCTCCCCCCTTTTATCATCTCCCTGTTTTCTCCCTCTCTCCTGTGTTCTGCTCACTCCACCCATGGGCTATTCCCCTCCTCTTTCTCCTCCCTCTCTCCTCCCATCCCAACCTCGACCCAGTCCTCCTCTCATCTCCCTCCTCCTCTCTCCCCTCCTCCACCTTTCCCCTCCCCTCTGTCATTAGCTGGTATATAAGAGCATTGCATCCCTCTCTACCTCTCTCACACACACACACACACACACAGTGTGTTTTCTGGGAAGGGGACAGTCCAGGGGAAACTAGGGATTATATTGTCTACCTGCCTGTCAAGGAATTGTATTCCTATCTGGAACTTCCATTAAAGAGGTACAGCTTTTTGTCTCGTATAGTAATAACATTAAATAGTAGCAGTGTGCTACAAAGCTGCTAATTTTTGCTAAAATTGTTAATATCTTTGCTTTATAAGCTTCCGCTGGTGAATGTTGGTTAAAGAGTATTGTATTTTAAAAATGATGTGCATGCTTTTACCAGACAAATGTTTAGTCTATTGTGCTGTTTCTGCAGCTCTTGAATCATCCTGCTGGAAGCTTTAAAAAAAATTGGCTGAGAATTAGAAATAATAAAAATTTTAGTGCTTTGTGTGTGTGTGTGTGTGTGTGTGTGTGTGTGCGTGTGTGCATGCATGCGTGGCTGCGTGTGTGTGTGTTTCAATATTTCCGTGTCACCTGCTTAAGAGGGTGTAGTCAATTGTATGCTGAAAATGTCATTTTTTAAGGATTTTGGAACTCAACAATATAAATATATAATAAATATATACATTTCATATCTATTGGATTTGTATGGCTGCAACTAGAGTGATTGCATCAATATTGATTTATATTTTTTCCATTTCCTTTTCACTTATCCCTCTCATGCCTCCTCTTTTTGCATTTTCCCCCTTTCACTCTTTTTTTTTCCCTCTTG
Source organism: Centroberyx gerrardi (assembly GCF_048128805.1). Classification (NCBI taxonomy): domain Eukaryota; kingdom Metazoa; phylum Chordata; class Actinopteri; order Beryciformes; family Berycidae; genus Centroberyx; species Centroberyx gerrardi. The sequence continues at coordinate 23,990,425 of NC_136004.1, forward strand.
TGAGCATGCATCAGTAAATTTTCCACCTTCCTTCCTCCCTCTTACATAACTATATGATAATAAATCCAATGTCTGTTTTTCTTCCTTATCTTCTGTCAGATCTAGGAGCAACAGCTGAGAGTGACCGACTCTTCACATTTCTGACAGAATCCTTACCTACACACCAGAAGTGCGAAGTCATCATTGTGCGCCAGTGACATCATTATCGCCTGCTGTCCGTCAGCAACATCGTCGTTCGTCATCGACATCATCAGTGCCAGTGTCATCATCACCGAGCGCCCTTGACATCATCAGGGAGACCATGAGCAGTAACTACAGTGTCGCTCTTTTAGGCCCCGCCCCCTGGGGCTTCAGGCTGCAGGGAGGGAAGGACTTCAACATGCCACTCACCATCTCCAGGGTAAGACTGAAACAACGCATGCATACACACACACACACACACACACACACACGCGCGCGCGCACACACACACAAACACGCACACTCAAAGACAGACACCAACACATGATGATAGGTCTGCTCCAAACCATCTTGCCTCACACCTTCTCAGTTTCCTGGTTTGTGATGCAAACACACACAAACACACACACACACACACACACACACACTTGTATACACCCACTCCTCAGAGGGCTATGGAATGGCATTCCCACAATGCAATTTAGCTGATGGGTGATGAAAAAGATGAAGACTGGTTTTCGTCCCTCCTCCCTTCTCTCTCTCTCTCTCTCTCTCTCTCTCTCTCTCTCTCTCTCTCCCCCTTCTCCCTCTCCCTCTTGCCACCACCACTTCTATCCCTGACCCCCCCCCCCCCCCCCCCCCCCACACACACACACACACACACACACACAAACACACACACACACACACCCTTCCACCCCCACCCATCCCTAATGACCACACAGGAACGGCTTTCTAGCGTTCTATTCATTCCACTTCAGTGTGAGTGTCTATAGTACAGCAATCAAAAGTTCTGGCACACAACTGTTGGCTTCTGTCCCGCTGCATGAACAAGTAACTTGATGGTCCCTTGATTTCTGTGTGTCTACTTGTAACATTTAGACCTTCCTCTTCTTCCCCTCCCAGTGTACTGGACATGCACGCATGCACACCGAAACAAACACACACACACACACACACACGTACATGTGCACACAAATACATTCCCCTCTTCACTTGAACTATACTGTGATCCTGAAACATGATAGTCTAAGTAGGTTCAAGCTTCTGTTCTGCACTGCTTAGACAGTGTGGCTTTATTGGCTAACTCTGCATGCAGCTGACAGACTGGCAAAAAGACTGTAACAAAACAGACACACACACACACACACGCACACACACACACACACACGCACGCACACAACAAATCACTAAAATTGGCAGTATAGGGACTTATGGCAACATGAGACTGATGAATGGGTTGCCAGGTCCTGTGCCAATCCCACTTGGGGCCGCTTTGGGTTGCCATGTTTGTGTTATTACTTTGGATGTGATACTTTTCCCACTAACTGCAGCCATGTGAATTCTTGCCATACTGGTGTGTCTCTCTCTCTCTCTCTCTCTCTGTGTGTGTGTGTGTGTGGGTGGTGTGTGTATGTGAATGTGTGAGGACCGTGGAAGATGCTTATCTGAATAACTGTGAGAAAAGGACAGAGGGGGCAGAAACAAACAAAGAAAGAAAAACAAACGATGAAAGTAAGACAGAAACGTGAAATGATGAAGGAATGAAAAAAATAGAGAAAAACGGAAATAAATTCTAGCTATTCTCATGGTGACCACTAAAGATTTTCTGCTGCCCAGAGAAGTTGGCAGTAAGTAAACCGTAATCGTCCAACCAGCCCACTGTGACCTTTTAGTGCCGCATCAGGATGATGGTTATACGGTCTGAGGTTTTGAGACATTGGCAGGACTGTGAGCAAAGTAATGGCACAGTTGTGGGTATTGATACAATGAACATTTGTTAAGTCTACTGAAATTCATGGAATGTAAGTGGTTGACAAGGCTTAGTACCCTTTTATATTTGAATCCAGATTAAGGCCAGTTCACTACTGAAACCTTCAGAAGTCCAATTTTTAAATTGTTTTAAGTTTACCTGGTCTTTTATGCACACAGCAAGTTATATTTCCCTATGGCTCCTCACATTTTATGAATATAAAAATGATTTTTTCATCTTGTTAGCTAATTTCCCATGTCCTATTTAACTATAAATGCCAAAGAACTTTCTTTTTTTTCATATCCAAATTACTGATAACCTATAACTCATTACTTTCACCTCCTGGAAAATTATGTATCTTTAGTGGTTAACTCATTGTGTACTGGTAGGCATACATAGTAATGCTAACCAATAAACTCCTAGATTTTTGAACTATCCCACCCCTCTGCCCCTCCGCCCCTCCATCCCTCCGCCCCTCCCATCAAATAAAACTGCCATTCTCTCCCCAACTGATATCCCATTGGTTTACACTTTTGAATGATCCCTCCCCGCATATGTCCCGCCCCAATATCCTGTTTCAACCGTAAATACGTGAAATTACGGGAGCAAGTTGCTGTCAAAATGCTGTTTCATCATGATGATTTAACTCATTTCCTAAGATACTGAGTTATTGGAGATACAAGATTTTTATTCAATGGCAACAAACATTTCAAGGGAAACGAGGGAGAGGGAATTTTCAGACTACCTCCGAACAGCAGTGCATTTTGGGAGGTTTGGGGAGACTAAAGCTGAGGCGGGTCGTTATTTAACTAAGGTTATTTAAACCTGTGCAAAAGAGGAGATATATGTAGATTAGCGGAGGAGAGGAGAGGGGAGGAGAGGGGGAAAGAGAGGCATCTGCCTGTGACTGAATGTAAGCTGATATTGATATGTGATGCACCTCACAGAAATGAATGCATATAGAGACTGAGGGCGACTGAGGACTGATGACAGCCTGTCTATATGATACAGATTTATGATTTCACTCGACAGGTCATCTATCTGCATCTTTCTCTCTATCCCCCTCGTTCTTATCATACCTTTATCTTCCTCTCTCTCTCTCTCTCTCTCTCTCTCTCTCTCTGTACCTCTCTCTCATCTCCCTTTGTCTGTTAGATCTTTAGTGAGACATGACTCACTCCACATAAACAATATTGTTTTCAGCCTGGATATAGAACCAAGCCAGAACCAAACCTAACACAACCTTATCCAAACCATTAAATCCTGTTTATGGTGATGAAGGGCGGCGTTTCTGACCGCTGAGCACGTATACACACACACACACACACACACACACTCACACACACACACACAGACACACACACACACACACACACTGCGCGCTCTCTGCCAGTCTAACCATAGAGTTGGTTCTAAGAAGTGACCACAGAATAGGGGTTATTAGAGAATGTAGTACCATTGCCAAACCGCAGTCACTCTCACAGCTGCTGTTGCAAAGCTCTATATGTGAATGCATTGTATGTTCCGTTTATGGCACTTAGCTCTAGCCGTGGTATTATCACATTGTATTGGTATTGCATCATGGGATGGAGTAGTTGTAACTACTATGTCCTGAGCTCTCTGCCCAGTAACTGCTGTTTATGCAAATTGTCCGCTCTCATTTATTTTTTTGGTGCTTTTTTACGGTGCAAGAACGCAGTCCAATAACAGGCCCAGATTGATGGTGTTGCTTCTCAACGTGTCAATAAAATGTTTTACTGTGATCTCAGAGCTCCACAGTGTTCCCGGCTTGACAGTTAGACTGTAAAAGAGCCATTTGGGGAAGGAAGTGAAGGATTTTAGCAAAAGCTCAATTTACAGGCGGTACGTGCGACAGAGAAGGGTTCCTAAGTTTCAAGTATGTCATCTACATTAGTAGCCAGCTTGGATGTTTCCCTACCTTGCACCTATCCTGCATTAGTTCTGCAGGATTTTCCAAATAACTCCATACACAGACACACGCTGTACATACCAATTGAACTAGTACAGTTTGCAGCACAACAGCTGGACAGTTAGTGTATTTTACATTTATAGTACAGGCATTTAGATGATGCTCTCATCCTTGCAATGAGTAAACAGGTAAGGGTTCTGCTCAGGGACGCGTGGCTGTTGATAGGCTGACGTTGGCTATTGTGGGAATAAAACCTGTGATGTTTTAGTCAGGAGACTCTCTCTCTAAGCACTAGACTACCTTGCCTTTTAGTGTTGAATCCATTTACTTGGTTTTCTGCTGAAAGGATTTTTGAGAAAAAAACGTCCCATGTCTATATCTGTACAGACAGAAAATAGCTACCCACCATTTGCAGTTAAATGAATGTGAATCAATATTAAAACCTTTTTGGAGGGGAGCACATTTACTGGATTCGCTGCTAAAATAATTTTGGGGGAAGTTGGCCCAGGGGAGCATATGCATTAAGCTTCTAAGAATAGTTACACGATTTCACAGGTCAGCTCACATGGCCGCCTCACTTAGGAGACAAACTGGTCTCAGATCAGTACTCCTGTTCTAACAGCTGCTGGATATGGGCTGAATATTACACAGAGACAGTATTTGGAGTATTTCAGAAACCGCACAGCAGACTGCTGATACAATTTACAACATTATATTAGAATAATTCATCCATATTCAGCATTTTTTTAGAGGAGAATTTATTTTAGAGGAGATTTATTTAATGATGTTGGAATTTATATGTATTGAACGTATCTAGACAGCAGTAATAGTAGATTTTATATTTCCATACGTGAATTCCTTTACACAATATTCTATACTTCATAAACTTAACATACTTAGATCCCTAATAATGGATCTGAATGTCAGCACTAGATTTACAGATCTTCTATCTAGTGTTGGAGAATCGATGATCACACTTGATAGAGTTAGCGCACTGTCTGCAGCAAAATGACTGGACAGCTAATCTATATTAAAACCTTTTCAAGGAAGAATGCATTTCCCGGAACTGCATCAGTGATGGCTGCTTTGCTGCTTTGTTGCTTCCCAGGAGACTTTGCCTTTCAACAGGCGATTATAACAACTGACCACAGTGATGGGTCTATTTTGAAGGCAGTTTTGTTCTTAAAATAATCTCTCTCCCTCTGTTTCTCTCTCTCTCTCTCTCTCTCTCTCTCCCTCTCTCCCTCTTGCTCGCTCACACTCACACACATCAGTGAATTGGTGTCAAACTGCCGATGTTGCAAGCATCACGCCTCAGCCCATCGGGGCGTCGGAGCCAGTTGACAGCCCTCCATATAACTTAATGATACTTTAATTTATCTTAATCAAAGCGGTCCCATGCCGCTCTATGAGTAGCTATCCATCTCAGGGAAGTAGGAATCAGAGCCAGAATCAACAGGTTATCACTTCCTCTCCCACAAATCAATCTGTCAGTGCCTGTGTGTGTGTGTGTGTGTGTGTGTGTGTGGGTGGGGGCAGATTTGTTGTATTTGGCCATTGTGAAACAGACAAGACTTTTCTGGGCTTGCGGCGGTGGGAGAAGTCATTCTAGACTTAAAGGGATTTGAGCTTGGAGGTCAAGATTTGATCGTTCATTGCGGTATCATTCATTTTGTATTAATTGCCGTTATTAGCAAACCACACTGACGCAGTACCATTAACACGTGAAAAATCACTTCCCCTTCCCCTCTCACACCGTTCCCTCTCACTAATGCGCACATTAACAATTATGCATTAAATCGGGCTTCTATGGCAACAAAACCACTTGTAATAGCTACACTGTTCTTTACTTGTTGGTGAAGGTCTTGGAACATTTTTGGTCGAGAGGATTTTTTTTTGTCGTGAAGTGTGCGCCAATACAGCAGTGATGAATAGAGAGAAAAGAGAGGGATTACCTTTGGAAAATATACTCATCCCTCATATCGCTCATATGTGTGTTGACAGTGATGAAGGTCCTACCTCTGACTTCATCAAGGCATTTCTGTCTACACCGATAATTGGCTGGCTAATCCATTGCTGAAGCCCTCTCGCCCTCACACGTACCAATACAGGAACCATGGTGAAATGAAAATCACACCTGGAATACTTTCAGCAGTCTCCTCAATCAAAAGCCTCCACAGTTTTTCAGGCAGGGTCACATTTGTTACGGAAGTGTTGAGAGGTGATTTGCTCCACTTCAATAAAGGCCTTGAAATAGCTCAGAGCCGTTGAAAGGTTGTGTCACTCATTCATTATATTTGTCAGATAATGACCAAACCTTACCAGTGATTTCATCAAGTCATTTATCTGTACTGGTTAGTCGAAGGAAGTGAGGGAGGCGTAATGATGACAGGATTTTAGCCACGAGACAGTAATATAATCCAGTATTGTAGCTCTTTTACATACCGATACATGAAAGGATAATCCTCAGGCAGATGCGACACATATCACACCTTCACCATTTATCTCTTTTAAAAATCTGTGCTAATTTGAGTAGCATACGTTTTTAAAGTGGGTCACTTTAACTGGAGTGAGCAGTATTATTTTAGGCCAAAAACGCTTTATAACCCTGGCAGAACAGCTAGCCCAGATCATAGCATGTACTGCAATGAATTCACAATGGATAGTCTTGAATACCTTATTGTTTAATGCCGCTAAATGTATTTTCCACAGTGACTACTAATCCTGCCATGTCTCCTCTGTCTTCCTCTCAGACTATGAGCCTCAGGGGAAGTATTGTGTTCATTCATAATGATATTGGTAGACTACCAAGACTGATATAAATATGACTTCAATGGCTGTAGAGTGATTGAGAACCAAGTGGAATAGAAAGAAAAAAAAACTGTTGGGATGACAACAGTGGCTATCCTCTTTCCTGTTTTTGTTTCTGGAGTTCTTTCTCTTGAGGATTCATTTGGACTTGGTGCAGCAGATTCCTTTCAGGCTGGCGAAGGCTGCAGCTTCCTCTTGTTGTGGGTATCTATCTAATTTCAAACCCTTAAGTTTTGTGCCTGCTGGCAAAATAGAGGATCACACAAGCGATAGAGCCAATTCAAAAGTGTGCTCCTGAATGAGAAGGATAATGTTTCTACCAGAGTAATTTCAACCGACTTTTCAACCATTATTCATGTGCAGACTTCTGTAGCTGGCTTGGTGCCTGAGACTTCCAGTTTCCTGCTGTTTACTTGTAGAATCTGCACATATCTCAGGATATAAGAAGACTATCAAACCTTCAACATATATCCATTAAGAATTATGACCTGAGAGTGACTGAACAGTAGTTTGGACTGACAACAATGTCTGTCTCTGGAAAGACTTCTCTTATCAAACAACAGCTCTTACTTCAGGCATAGTATATATTTAGATTACCTGTGTGCTCTAAACTCCTGCTACTTCTCATTAATAGCTTTTTTAGAACTGGATTAATTTACCTCTGGAGTCTGGCAAACTATGGATATGATGATGGTTCAGGATGGAAACATTATTATTTATATTATGTAATATCATTTCATAATAATAATACAGTATTATTTTTTGAATATATTTTTTTTTGTTTTAAGAATTGTTTCATTCTTTAAGGGTTTCTTACCTAGTTGATGCTGTAGGTTCCAAAACTCCCAAAATCTTTAAATCTACAGGTTTGATGTAAGGAATTGTGTTGTTTTTAAGATTACAGTAGGCTTAGTTGGTGACGAGGCATTACATGTTCTACTGTTTCTGCATGAGGCTCTGTCCCTGTAATCTGAAATTTGAGATACTGGTCAACTTGTACTGTGAGTAGAAACCCCTCAATACTCATGCTTTCACTACATTTAGAAGTCAGTTTAGGATAGCTTTAAAGACATCATGGAGTAGAGGTATTCCCACAGTGTCTGGGTGAATTTCTCACCCTCCGAGCTCCAAATTTACTTAATTAAATGCATGCAGAGTAATAACACTCACATACTTTTCTTCTGGATGTAGGTAAATTATTTATTCCTCTAATTAACTTTTTGAGGGTTTTTTTTTGGCAATGTTTCTCTTTTCTTATGTTCACTATTAGATGCCAATTAGATCTTCTTATAAACATTCAAACCAAAACATGACGTATTCTGCAACTTCAAGCCACCAAACTCATTTTAATTACAGCCTCAGTGAGTGTGTGCTGTTGACTACTCACAGGTAACTTACTGTGTGTTCATTTGGAGTAAGTACAGTTCAGTCTAGTGTTCACATGGCTGTGTTCCTGACTGTGTTTCCCCCCCAGCCCAGTCAACGCTACGTCCCTCAACGCCATGACAATCACATCATTGAGTAAGAGTTTGAATGCTGGCTTGTTCGGCTCTGGTTTAGTAAAGTGCAATTAGCTTTTACAACACAAAATTATGTAGTTTGGATGGTGATGCTGGCGCTGTGTATGTTTTGTTTTTTACAATATAGCCCTCTGTTACACCTGGGAGTCCTCCCTTCATTTCCATGTTAAGGAAAAATCCGCTCTTGGACACTCAATCTGTGAAACTCATAAATCTGTGATATGCAATGCACGATGCATTCCAGAGTTATTTTGTGATGAAGTGATGTAATTTACTTTTTGGGTGAACCCACTTTCCCTGAACCTGCCTCAGCTACTTCCACTTCAGTTAGTGATTTCCTTTGCTTGCCAGAATGACTGTTGCCGCTTACTCAAAATTCAACATGTTTTCTGGTCTATTGAGGCGGTCTGTTGGGTGGAGAAATTAGTATTTCTTCCTCTTCTATGATGGATTTCTCACTGTATGATTGTTGAACGTTGATGCAAAACGGTGAGTCTAGAAAGAAGCCCTTGCTCTTTTATTCTGAGGGACTGACACCAAAACCTGACATTTACTGATAATGTTTTAAAATATATAAAAACATTTCTTCTATTCAACTCCATTATAGCTGTGCTGGAAAAATCTTGGTGTGGCGTCACGGAATCTAGATTTGGCTACTTTAACCAAACAACAAAATGGGCCTAAAAAATGCAAGGTACATTGCCAGAACATTTTTTTAAAGTGTTAAAATGTTTTAGGGTGGATTTTCCCTCTAATTTCATTTTTATCCACATATTACTTTTGGTGCTCTTTTCCATTTTATTTATTTCTTTATTCACTCTCTCAACAATCCATCAGACATGATCTTCAGCACTATTAGTGAATTAATGACATGGAAATCTGACCCGTATGAGAGGAATCGTTTGGTTTTTATAGTGTGTGAAAACAGCCTTGCAGTCATACTTGTTTCTAGGCTTGTAATGATGTCACCAGAACGCAGCTGAACTTAACTCACATTACAATTTTTAGCTTGTATCACTGTGGTATTCTAGACAAAAGGGATAGGCTGACTGCAAGAAGTCAGCTAGTGCGGCAAATCCCTGGCCAGTTTCTCAATCTGGTGAGCAAGGCTTTATGTTCCATAATGTGTTTTTTTGTGGGTTTGGCAGCTGTAGCCGCAGTGAACAATCTTATGGGAACCCAACCTAGTATGGCCTTTTCTCATTAGGCTCGCTGGTATTAGCATACAAGTCAGGCAGTGATTATTAGACACGGGTGCACAGCTTTAGGGAAGGGAACCACACCGTTATTTTCAGATGCGTTGCATTCATTAAGTTGTGTGTATATGTGTGTTTGTGTGCGTGTGTGTGGGTGCACGTGTGCATGCACAAACACACACTCTGTGCATATACTATTACAGGAATGTTCAATCATTTAGAAAGGGCCGCTGGCGGGCTCAGAGCCTTTAAAAACTTGCCGTAACATTATATTGATTCTTACTGGCAGTTGGAACACTCCCTTTTATATATAGAATCTCCAGAGTCTGCTTAATGTGGAATTCTGTCCTCCAGTTTCTATTTCATATTGTTGTGTGTCATGTATGGCATGCTCGAAACCCCTCATGCTGTAAATCCATTCTCAGGGTTTAATCAAAAAGTACAAGAAAGTAAAAGATTATTTTATATTCTTTGTCTGAAAAGTGATTTGAGTGGAAATGTGCTGTGAGGTGGCTGATTGTCTTGCTTATAGTGTGTTTCCATACATTAGTAACAGAATGGGTTTTAACTTCCTTCATCTAATCACCATTTGCCAGAACATTTTAACTTAAGACTTTAGACAACGGCCAAAGCATGTAAGTAAAATATTCTCTCTAACATTTGAAACTGGGCAGCGGATTTTGTCGGGCGAACACTGGATCCTGTTTCAGGTGCAGGTCCTTTCATGATGCGGCTGACTTAACTGAGTGTGTGGTTTACTTCTCTCAGGACCATATACATTAGATGAAACCTTGCCTAACACAGTTTATTATGATGGCTCCATACAAGGAGTTTGAGGTGATGTCTCTCTTGTGCTCTCTTAATCTCTCTCTCTCTCTCTCTCTCTTGCACCCTCTCTCTTAGCTTCTTTCCTTCTCTATCTCTGTGCCTCCTTTTTAAACCCCACTCACCCCTATCTTTCTTTCACTCTGTCTCTCTATCTCCCAATCTGCGTCTGGCCTTCTTCAACTCTTAATAACCTACTTGTTGTTATTTTGCTGTTTTCTCGGTTGCTAAGGGATCTCAGCACTTGTGTAGCTGCTGTGCTGTTCATGCTCTGCAGCTTTTACTTTATTATTCCCATTCTTGTTAAAAACAAGGAGCAGGCATATAAACGATAACAATGCTTTCGATAACAGGTTACATGGATAGAAAGGTTTTAACCAGGGTTTGTTAAACATTTTCAGTTTGGGACCCAAACACAAAGTTTATTCCTCCTGGGATTAAAACACATAACTTTTCCTCTCGTGTGGGAACCCACCAAAAGAAGATCCATGACCCATTTTCTGGTCCTGACCCAACAAGGTCCAAGTGAAATAAATAGTTCTGATGGTTGGCATATGGAAGTGGCTCTTGTGGATGTTTCGGTTACAAGGAAACAATCTTGGTATTTGTGTCTCCTGCTCTCAGCGTTGCGATCATAGCGTGATGCGAACCATCTGCCTGTCATCTCTGTCACTCCTCGTGTTGAAAGCAGGCATTGTTCAAAGCACTCAAGCTGGTCAGTGTATGTTCAAACCAGACAATGTTTGAAGCACTCCGGCGAGTCTTTATAGCTGTGTGTTGAAACCAGATTTTGTTCAAAACACTCAAATCAGACGGTTTATGTGTTGAAAACCGACATTGCTGGAAGCACCGTGGCAAGTTCAGCTGTGAAGGTTTTAACACACTGCATGCATGTTTCTCATTCTTTTGAATAGATGTTGACACCAGTCACCCTTTCACTTGTTCATTTACATGAATATATAGCCTGGGAGGGGAATGTTATGTAAAGGGAATGTATGTAAAAAATTGGTCAAAATTCTTGTTGAATTGTGCCATTCAGATAAAGCAAATTTGACTTAAATCTTTTATGTCTCTGCTCTCATTTTCTGAAGAGGATCACAAAACAGGCCTCTCTGGTCACGTTAGCCACTGTCTCCTCTGGTGCAAATTCAAACTGTGGCCAGTGAGGACAATGTTTCACTAGCCCCAGTCTGACAAGTCACTAGCCCCAGTCTGACAAGTCCAACTCACAGGAAAGTGGTGAAGGGAAGTTTCTATTCCTATTCCTAATCACTCTTTCATTCTTTTTTTATCTGTTGTATCTGCTGTAACTGTTTCACCTCTGACGTGTTTATCTAGCTGGTTCATTAAAGGGCAGATTCCTGCAGGTTTATTAATATAAGTTATGTAATAGTGAAGACAAACAGTGGTCAAGTGTTAACGGATGTCCCTGCACATTTGGAGCTGAGCTCAGCTGCTGACTGGGAGTGTGTGGGATAAAATAGGATGTGTATGTGTGTGTATGTGTGTGTCTATGTGCTTCTGTGTGTTAAATGGATTTCTGGGTAGTGTTAAAGCTACCGGTTTTCTGTCGGGGGGCTTGTGGATTAGAGCCTTAATATCTTGGGCAACTTGAGGTGATTCTTACTTGTTGCAAGATTTTTATGTTTCTGTTTCTGATTTTCTCTATGATTTGTTGCACTCTGCAAGGCACTCTGAGAGGCTGAAAACCATCTTGAGCTATGAAATCGTTTTTAATCATAATCATTGAAAACAACTGTTTGCATCTGGAACCCGAATGTCTGGATTTTCTGCCAGCACAAACGATCTCTTGACACATTGATTTCTCTATTCCTCGCACTCTATCTCGCTCTCTTACTCTCTCACTGTCTTTCTGTCTCTCTCTCACTCTTTTGTAAATGAACACATACACATAAGGACATTGAAAAGAAAAAAAGATGCTCTGTTCTGTTCTTGATCTATTGTAAGGCCTCCACTTGCACTTTCCAAGAAAATACTCTATTCTGTTCCAACCATAGACTGTAAATAATAGGGTTCTTCTAACACTCCTGTTTGTATGTGGGTTACCTGTTGCACTCACTCTGTTGCTGAATAAAGAATAACAAATTTTACTGACGTCATTAATGCCAGATCTTAATGAAGTGTTAGGCAGCAGCCATGATGTTTATATTTCAGTTTAACGACCTTTAAAACTTGATTTGGAGGAGAGAGAGCAGTGTTTCTTGTGTTTAGGTGTGTGTACGTGTTTGTGAAAGAGAGAGAGGGAGAGAGAGAGGGAGGGAGAGGGAGGGTGATTGTGTGCGTCTGAGGGGGCGAGGTACTAATTGAGGGAAAACACAGGATTGGATATTTTGCGGTAAGCATTTGGTCCGTAACAGCTCCAGAGTGGTTAGTGTGAACACACCCCTAGAAATGAGTCCAACTGTACAGAATAAAGAGCCCACAGATTCAAAGTACCCAGTATGCAATTTTTTTCTCTTTCTCTTTCTCTCGCCCCTCTCTCTCCCTCTCTTTCCATCCACCCATCTTCAATCAATGTCATGCAGATCCTTCATCCCTCTCTCCCTCCTTCCCCTCTGTGGTTGCGAGTGGTGGTGAGTGATGTTGTGTGTGTTGGGCTAATATGACTATAAAAGGTTGGGGCCACAGAGCCTTAACACTAATCCGGGTGCAGAGCCTCTTTTATTAGCCGTGTGTGTGTGTGTGTGTGTGTGTGTGTGTGTGTGTGTGTGTGTGTGTGTGTGTGTGCGCGCGAGTGAGTGAGTGAGTGAGAGAAAAAGATAGATAGAGAAAAAGAAACAGACAGACAGAGGGATGTAACACATTAAAGATCTCCCTACATCTAAATCCATCTTGCACTTTCTCATCCTTAACTATAGTTTCACATTCAGCAGCAACATTTAAATCCACTTTAAATGAGGCCTTGTAGCGCCACCAAGTTCAATAGCTACGCTTGAGGTTGGTCAGCCCAACCTGAAAGAGTGAGAGCCACTTCACAGTGAGAACAACCACAACCACAGCTGCCCACTGCAGGTTCCACTGAAGTGGTGTGTGTATGTGTGTGTGTGTGTGCCTGTCTGTGCGCACGTACATGTGTGAGTGTGTTCAGTGAAGTGGTCTGTGTGTGTGTGTGTGTATGTTCAGTGAAGTGGTCTGTGTGGTCCTTTTTTATGGTGTCAAAAGAAACAAATGACCTCACTCCCCTTTGGACACACTTAGACCTTCTGTGTGACCAAGAATGGTCAGAACTGAGCTGCAAGGATCCTGCTTTTGTTCTCTAAGGACATTAGCAAAATGTAAGCACCGTTTTATTCAATATAACAGTCAGAAGCCTAAGTATTTGGACAGCTGTTGGGTAGAGCTAAAGTTGCTCATTTTTCCTGGTGCCATTGTAGTAATATGGCTCAATATTGCTATTTATCTTACATTCATCTTTTGAAGTGAAGTCCATATTACACAGTAGATCGGAGTCAACAGGAAACAAATCGCTGTCCAATTTCTTATACTTTGTTGATTGAAACAAATTAGTATGATATCAACATTTTTTTATGAAAGCAAATTGCTGTAACGATAGCTTCAGCATGGTCTTAGATACAATGCTTTGGCGTCATGGGAAAAAGACAAGAGATACTGTATGTGTAACATCCTACGCACATTTCCAAATTTGTCACTGTCCTCCCCCAGCCTACTGATAAGGATGGTTCTGGTTTATATGACAGATACTGACACAATATATAGGCCTCTCTGGGAGGTGACTGTGAGTGCAAGAGAAGTGCTAGAAACCCCATTATCAATATTTTAGAGCTGGATTTACAGTAAAACATAAAACCTGATATTTGGGACAGATTGGACCTTTTTATATATTGTTGAAGCAGTTAAAATTAGATTTAAAATTCTTTCTCCGTGTTCAGACCACCATGAGAATATTACATTTGTGTCACCATGATTTACAAATCATATATTTCACACCTGTATAAATCCAGTCTAAGATAGTAATTTAAGTACAGGAGAAAACATATACTTTACAGCAGTTAACTAGCAAATTCTTTTGTGTGGCTTCTCACTTTTCACATGTCTCTAAAGGAAATGGGGTGTTTTCAGGATGGTGTAGAGTCCACACATAGAGAACACATAATTACACATTTAATTCATCTTGGTGCGGACTCCATCCCTCTTGTATGCTTGTTAAATGTTTAGTTGCCTCTCTAACACATGCTTACAAAGTCTGTTCACCATTGTTCACAAAGAGATGGACAACAACATTAGTTATGGGTGTGGAAAAATGTTTTTTAGGCTTTGGCTCTCGTCACTTTTGCCACACAGGTTGTGCTCATTGCTCAAATGGTAGACATACTGTACTTATAATGTGGTTCAATTATATATTTAAGATCCCAGTATTTATGTAATACAGCATGTTGTGCATGCTTTAGTGAACCCTGACTGGTGTATTTCATACCAACCCCGCTGCTCGGGCATCAGCATTCTTTTGTGTGACTTGAGTCTGTTTCAAATTAACCAGCTTCCCCCCAGAGTGGAAGTGCAGCAATTAAACTTTGTTTAGATGCTGACATTTAAAGCATACCACAAAAATCATGCAGGGCATTGAAATCCAGAGACAACAGACATGGGGTGTACACGTATTTTATGATGCGTGCAAACTAAGAGTTGTCTGGCTTGTAATTGCAGTTTCCTCAAAGCCCATAAAACCGGTATGTGTCTACATCATGTAGAGTCCTATTAGCTATTTGTCACCTTTTTAACAGCATTTTGTGTGGAGTATAATGGTTTAATTGTTTTTTACTGGGACTACATTCATTTTTACTTGATCTCTTTTGTAACAGGCAAGTGTGCATTGAGATAAGCTTCATTTTGATTGCTTACTGATGTAGCTATTGTACAACATCAACCTTTTAACATGCTAGCTACACTGCTGCTGCTGCACTTTTGCTTTACACTCAGGAAGAACAAGTCCTGCAGTACTAATACAGTACACATGAAGGGTATGGGAACTTCACACTGTGTACTGTCACAGGTGATATGGGAAAATATCAGTTTGATACATTTAAGATATACAGAGGCCCAAATGCTGATGCATGTCTAGCATCACATTAGTGTTGTTTTCTGTGACAGTTCATTTTGTAGTCACCCGATAGTCACCAGATTTTGTTTTTTTCACCATTTACTCAACCAAACGTGGAAAACAGTATGGCAGTTTCAGCTTCCTGATATTGCATTTTCAGTATACTGATGCTGGAAAAAATGATTGCCCTCGTCACTATTTTTATAAAACAAGCTACTGATCAGGAAGTGCTACATGATGTAGTGGAGAATTTGGACACAAGGATCGTATTAACGGCCATGATCTTTTCCCCCACACATGCTGTGGGTAGGAGACCTTCTGAACTTCCTCTCTGTTCTCTAACAAGCTGTAAGCCCAGTATGACAGCAGGTCGTAAAGAAGAAAAGAAGGTAATTCAAAGAAGAACATCCCTGCTATTAGAAACGCATCAGTGAAAGTACAGTACAGCCACTACCATGTGGTAGAGAATTAGGTCTGTCATTAGGCTCGGCCAAATACTTCTGTTATGGAATGGATCCGTAAATCCCGTGATAAACACAGAGTGAATGTCTCCCTAATTACTACTACACCTCGCCCCACCCAGTGATGATAATGCTGATGGTGATGTTGCTGGTTTAGCTGATGAAGATGTCTGTGGTTGTTGTGTTTTTTGCAGCTGACAGACGGTGGGAAGGCGTCCAAAGGTGGTATTGCTGTCGGAGACTTGGTTCTGTCTATTGACGGCATCGCCACAGAGGGCATGAACCACCTGGAGGCCCAGAACAAGATCAAGAACTGCACCGGCAACCTGAACCTCACTCTGCAGAAGTAAGAGATGAGCTGACACACAGGCTCACACACACACACAGTCATACACACATATACACAATGGCCCAAGTGTGCGCAAGTGTACATACACAGATATACACACATATACTGACAAAACATAAGTTAACAAGTAAACAAACATAGTAGATCTCCCCTAAGGCCATGAGCAATAAGACACATCATTCCCCAAAGTTTCGTCAAAATCCAACCAGTGTAGTTCAAGATATTGTGCGTGAAATACAGACAATTAAACAAACATTTTAGCGCCCCCTATAGGCCAATTAGTGTAATTTTGAAAATGCAGGAATGGAGCAATGACACACACCATTCCCTGAAGTTTAGTCAAAATTCAATCAGTGGCATCCAAGACATTGTGCGTGACAGACGGACGGACGAACAGACTGACGGACTGGGGCCGATCCATAGTCCCTCCCCTGATTTCACTGTGGGGGACAACTAAGCAACAACACATCCCTCTTCACTTGAAAATGATTTAACGTGCGAACTGCATGAACACCTTGTGCAGTGGAGTGGGAAGCCGTTTATCTCCATGACAACACAGGAACCGTACATTCCCTTCCAAACTCTTGCATCCTCCCAGACCCAAGCCCCTCTCTGCATCAAATTAAGAGTCCATGCTTCCCCTTTCAACCCCAGACGCCCCGCGCACAGGCAGATGTTCACTGTTGTTGTAGGAGTTAATCTTAGCTCCAACACGCTACAACACCATTAGTTCTGCCCGGTCTCCCATTCCCTAAAGGGAACAGGGGAGAGAAATAACTGGAATCACAGAGAGAGCATCACACATGTGGACCACCCTTGTTCCCCAAGGCCTACTCTACAGAGGAATCCTGTTGTACAGTGGAGCTGATTTATCAAGACCAGTTGTGTGTGTGTGTGTGTGTGTGTGTGTCAACATCTGTTTGTGTGTGTCTGTGTGTCTGACTTTATATTGGTTGTCATATGTTTTGAATTGTCTGGTTCTTCTTTCTTTCTGGTTCTTCTTCTTTTTTATTTAGTTTTGGCAGCACTTGTGCACACATGCATGCGTGTGTGTGTGTGTGTGTTTGCGTATGTGTCTGTGTGTGTTTTTATTGAAACAACGTGAGATATTCAGGGTTTCTACACTTGTCTTCGTAGTTATGTCATCAAGGATGAAAATGAAATTAGAATGGATTGCAATAAGATGCTCAATTTCTCTCTTTCTATGTTTTGTCTCTGTCTCTCTACCGTTCTGCCTTTTTCTCTCTCTGTCTGTATATTTTATATCATGCTCTGTTGCTCTCTTTGCGTCTCTCCATCTCTCCCTGTCTGCATGTCTGGATTTCTCATTCACTCTCCTCCCTTGATGCCTTTTCATCTTTCTCTCACCCCTCCCCTCATTTGAGGCTAACTGAGCGTGTCCTCTAATTTCTGTCCAAATGATGACAGACTGAAGATGTTTGCTTTTGGTCTAATGGCAAAAAACACATACTATAATACCGCAGGGCTTACAGTAACTCAAGGCCAGTGTGTGTGTTTCTGTGTGTGTCTATGTCTGTGTGTGTGTGTGTGTGTGTTTGTGCAAGAGATGGTCCATGATCAAACTCCTCTTTATGATGAGGGAAGCAGGTCTTAGAATAACACTGGGCTAAAGGTCATGGATGGATGATTTACCTGACATGAATGAGAGTCCATATTATGATGGATGGCTGAGGTTTTTACACTGAATAAGATCAACAGAACGGCCACGTTTCATCGACAACGATGTGGAAGTTACACAACCATGGGTCCAGCACTGGGACGGAAACCCTTGTTGCCTGGAGCAGTAGCGATGTTTTGATTCAAACACAAAAGAAAACAAAAACATCTTAATTCATCTTGCTTGATATAGCGCTGGTTACATATCATCCCAATGAGCTGTTTTCTTTTGCAAAGCTCAGTTCAGTCTAGTTGGCCAAGTGTGGCCAGTATGCTCCAGCCCACTTACTTAAACAGCTGCATGGCTTTTGAATAGGAAAACTGCTTATACAGCTTGTCTCAAGAAAGCTCTAATGGATACAACATCACCAAAAAATTCTCACAGATTAATTGTTGCTCCGTCATTAATTTTAAACAGGAAAAGGACAGGTATGGTATGTGCGGAGATGCGATCCAAGCCCCGGATTAAGGTTTATATAGTGGAACGATACTACCACACCCTGCATCTGCTTATATAGTTTGTCTGCCCAAAGCTACATGAAAACATATGGCTAAAAAATACTGAGAAAAGACTAATAGATTCAACATTACTGTGCTTTATCTAATGTTTGGCACAGCGACAAAGGAGGCTGACTTGACTTGCTCCTTTGCAAAAATCTTCACATAACTGAAAGTTGCCTACGCAATACTTTTGATCGCTTCAACTGTCACGCCGCATACTTTCTGTTATTACTCACTGATCTTTCCATCGCTCATGGTTTTCAAATGCAGCGTCGACCAGATCAAGAAAGGGCCTATTAATTTGAAATGGTGGACGTTTGTTTTCAGTTATTTCATTAAGGCGCCAAAAGAGCTGCCAAGTGCCAATGTAATTGAATAAATCTCATGTAAGGGTGCGCTTGTTTTTGGGACCAGTTATAGGATTATCTGTTCCGCATTGCTCTGTGCTTTGTGGGAGACATCAGGGCTTGAGGGGTTGATTCGCTCCCCTATTGGAAACACATGCAAAGGCTTGTTTCATTAAGTGGCATTATTATGGCCTTTGTGACCAGGGGGACAGCTGGCTCCAGATTCAGATTTACTGGGATACTTTGGGATACAGTAGATTGGTTGTAATCCCTACTCCTTCCTCAGATCCCATTTACAATGAGAACTAATATCAGGGTTTCTGTTTGTTGCTTGGCATTCATTGGCACTGGGGAGAGAGAGAGAGAGTTAGACATATAGAGAGAGAGTGTTATGCCTAGGTCGACATCTGGACTTTAATGGGTGTACATGCGTAATGGAAAGAAACAATCTGGTCCACTGTTTCTGTTAGTTTTTATAGGCATCTCTCGCTTCTCTTTTCATTTTTTCCCCCTTCCGCGTGCATGTTTTGATTGGGTTTGTCACTGGGTCAGATAGCGAAAGGAATGATAGCAGTGGAAAGAAGATATGGAGAAATGGTAACAATGCATGTGGTGTGTGTATATGTGTGTCCGTGTGTGTGTATCTGAAAAGGAGACAGGTTGTTATTCCTTTTCCAAATAAAGGGATGATTTAGGAGGAGGGACGGGAAGAGGAGATGGGCAGCAGATGTGAGAAGGAGAAAGCGAGAGAGAAATAATAAAAGGTTAAAATGAGCAACAAGACAATATGTGCGTTGTGTCATGTTCGATTTCTCT
This sequence comes from Centroberyx gerrardi, assembly GCF_048128805.1. Classification (NCBI taxonomy): domain Eukaryota; kingdom Metazoa; phylum Chordata; class Actinopteri; order Beryciformes; family Berycidae; genus Centroberyx; species Centroberyx gerrardi. The sequence continues at coordinate 24,009,871 of NC_136004.1, forward strand.
TTCATGAGCAGCGTCTTAAAGACACACTTTGATATTCTCAGATTCATTTTACAAACTCTTTCTCCAGATTTTTGGTGCGGTCAAATTATCAGTTCGGTTCCCATGTTGAATTGCAGAGTTTTTACTTGCAATTTTTTTCACATCACACAGGTTTTTTACTTTAGATACAGATCTCAAATAAATCAAACACACTGTTTTTATCAGTGTCTTTTTTTTCAGTTTCTTTCACCCATGAATGATCCCTCTTTTATTCTTTTATTCTTTTTTGAGTATTAATGTTCCAACAGTCCTTTGAGCTTGCAAAGATTACAAACATATTTCACCCTTTAACAGTTTCTTTCTCCTTTACATTAGGATTTGGTTGACTTGCTTTATCTTCTGTCTCTAGCTAGATTGTTCCAAATTTACATAGCAAACATTACAGCTGTAAATGTTCCACTTGCATAATTTAAACTAACTTTGATTCAGTTGTTGAGAATATAATTTATACTGTATAGTATATAGACTTACTCATTTTGAAGGTAGCTGTTGCACATGCAGACTGCACGCACATGTTATTCATGATCTATATGAACTGAAGTCCTACATCTCAGCTTATTTGGATGAACTATATTTGGCTACAGCACCAAGTGTCTGGCAATGCAGTGTGTAAATTAAATTACATGGCTGTAAGTCTGTCACTGTCACAGAGGGAGAGAGAGCCTGTGCATGCTTTCAAATAAGATCAGCATCACCTCCTTTCTGTAACCTAGTAGAGGAGTTATGCAACATACACACAAATACAATTATTCAGTTAGTTCTCTAATATTTCCCACTATAAGCTTCTTTTTAGTTAATGTGAAACCAGTTACATTTACGCCTGTCTGATAATTGAAAATTCATTTCCCACAGAACCAGTATACCAGTAAGGGAATAAATGGTTGCAGTAGACGTCAGCAGTATTTGTTGTTTTACTCAACACATCACTCTGTGCCTGAGCTTTCGCTTCTGTCCAGGAATGCTCTCTGTATTGTTGGGTTAATAATAGCGCTAAACACTAGCTTATGGTCCATGAACTTTGGTGCCTTCATGTCTCTCCTGCGACCAGTGTGTGTGCATGTGTTTGTGTGTGTGTGTGTGTGTGTGTCTGTGTCTGTGTGCATAATGCCAGAAAGGATACCTAAGCTTAACTATTTAGCAAACAAAGCAAAACAATGTCAGATTGCTGTTTTTTTGGTGTGGTATGTTTGCTAGATGGTTAAGCTTGGGTTTCCTCTCTGGCATTATGCACACAGACACGTGCACGCACGCACGCGCACACACACACACACACACACACACAATGATTAACTGTACAGCAGCATTTCTCTGAGGGAGAAAGACAGAAACTCTGAGAGGCAGAGAGAAAGAGATGAAAGTTAAGTTAAAAGGAAGAGTCAAGGGAGGCAAATGGAAGCAACAGATAGAGACAGAAGGGAGGGAGGGAGGTAGAGGGAGTGAAAGGAAGAGGGATGGAGAGGGAGAGATAAATCTAGAGAGATGGTTGGACACTCCAAGGCCCATTGTGTTTCTGATCAACTTCCTTGAAGTCTCAGCAGTTTCTGTAAACTTTGGATCACATCATCATCATCATGTTAAAGCATCACTGTCCCGCATTAAGATTCATGAATCTCCATAAAGTTTTACTGTCAGCGCTGACAGAAAGCTGTGGGAAAAAACACAGTTGATTTGCTGGGAGGATTTTTTTTTCCAATGAATCACTGATCTTCAATGTCCAACTCAGTTCCATTTGATAAGACCAATAAAAACAGCTAATATCTTGTTATCTAGATCTGTTCTTAACACACACACACACACACACACACACACACACGCACACACACATACACACACACACACACACACACACACACACACACACACACACACACGCACACACACACACACACACACACCCTCCTCAGTCTCAACTATAGCAGACAAGAAAGTCCCCAATAGACGGATGGCAGTGGAAGAGTTTGGGATGGAGGGATCAACAGAGGGAGATGAGGGAACAGAGGGAGGACGGGAACAAGAAAGAAGGGAGAGGGAGGGAGGAGGGATTGAGAAAAGGATAGGGGAGGAATGAAAGGCAGGGAAGGGAAAGGAACTGAAGGTAGAGTTTGGGAGGGAGGGACGAGATGAAATGAGAAAGCAGTGGGGATAAACATTTGGGAGGCGCTGACGAAACAGAAAAGAAGAGGGATGATTCCTCGGTGCTGATGGCTTTGTGCTGGAGCGGTCCCACCAGCACAGCGCAATCACAGTGTTTCAACACTTTAATTACGCTCGTTAGCAATGTAATTATTCTCTTTAGAGGGACACCAAAGTATTAAACTGTTCATTTCAACCAATCATGCCGTCTCTCAACAAAACCACCTTTGTATTTCGCTGCTATTTGACTGCCAGTGTCTGGCTAAACGCTTTATTCCCTATAGTCAAGTCTCTCAGAAACCCACTGGACTATTTAATGAGTGTGTGTGTGTGAGTGTGTGTATTTGAGTGTTTTTTAAGAATAGTAAAGGTACAGCCTGATAGGATAAAGGCTTTTGTTGGAGGGAGCTAAGACGTACAAGTAGGTAACAAACGGCGCTTTTGACGAAAGCCGAGACTCAGCTGACCTCACTCACATGCATGCACATCCCAACACACAATACATGCATGCAGTAGACGCACAGAAAGAGAGAATGAAAGGGCGATTCAAGCAAACAAGCAATCACAGGAACAAGCGAGGTTCTGTGTCGTGCTGAGTTAATTGGTTCCACTTCTCTCCTCTTTTTATCAGAGTGGAGATCTCACCCCGTTTGAAAAGACGCCGGAGAGGATAATTACACTGTTTGAAAAGCCTGTTCTTTGTGACTAAGCGTCTCGATGGTGGAGCAGTCACATACATACATAATAGTGCGGTCTCCTGCATTCATGTAGAAAGCCACAGGGATAGGCCACAATAATTCATAGGGATGGATAAACACAATCAGATTTTAGATGGTTCATGATTTTGCTGCAACACTGGATTACAAGGCAATGGTCATTTTTGTTGTTTACTGTAGAGGCATTGATCTATGCACTCTCTCTCTCTCTCTCTGTCTCTCTCTGTCTCTCTCTGTCTCTCTCTCTCTCTCTCTCTCTCTCTCTCTCCAATACACACACACACACATGCACATGCACACAAAGAGATGATTAAATTCAATCCAGTAGGTAATTAGTAGATGTCCTTGCCCTCCACTATCTAAGTTGATCTTGCCATTCATTATCATGAGTCTGACAATCTTATATGTATTAACGCAGAGATTTTCGTGGCTCCAATCAAATTGGCAGAATTTTTAGCAGATGGAATCCTTGTTTTATTGTAAACTAGAAGGGCACTCGGAGAGAGCAGACCTCCGCCAAGGTTCCTGCTATTATTGCTTGTTCGTGATTCGGATCCGGATCCGCTCCAAAATTTAATGGGTTCTTCCTTGGCCCATGCTACACCCGTCCACGAAGTTTCATGAAAATGGGCCAGTAGTTTTTCCGTAATCCTGCTAACAGACAAACAAACAAACAAACAAACAAACAAACGGCACTGAAAACATAACCTCCTTGGCGGAGGTAATTAAGATGAACAGGCACCAGTGAAACATGATGGATCCACATCTTTAATGGTGTGAATCTCTAGAGTCTAGAATGATAGCCTCTGATAGACTCTTTTCTAGCTTCACACACACACACACACACACGCACGCACACTTGAGTTATTTTGAGTCTGGAAGTGTGGGTGCTGTCAGGCAAGGGGATTGGGTGAGGAAAGTTTACACAGCGTTGGAGTATACATTTTCATTTTGTTTACATTGTGTTCCCCAAATAGAGGAAAGATCCCTAGGATGTGCTGCTTATGCTGTTACTGATCCACAGCCACATGGGCAGCAAACACAGGCACACACATGTACACGTGCACTGATGCCAGACCGCCTTAGTGTTACACTGGTGTATTATCGTACCTGGGTACTGCTGCCTCTATCACGTGTTTCATGTCATATTTTCAATCTTCAAATTGAATAGTCATGTGAATTCACAAATATATGACTGCACATAAGCATGAAACTCACAAATGTAAATGATCTTTTTTTTCTTCTCGCAATGAAATATGACATTGTCTGCGAGTGCATACCTGACTTAATGGCCTGCATGATATCACAAATATGAGAAGGTATTAGTTACGTATTTGCTCATTTAATATCTGAGTCAGTTACCTATTTATAGCCAAGACTCAAACTTTAATCAAATGATCTATCTCCCGGTTTCTTAAACTTTGGATTGGAACCCAAAATGGGCCGCATGCTCACTTGTGATTGGCCCCCATGTGACAAGAACAGGATGTTTTCATGAGCCTGGGTCCCGGGGAGAGAGAGCTCATTGGATTCCACACTGACAAAAGATTGGAGAGACTTTCCCTATGGCAAACATCTGCCCTGCTGAAGTGACTTTTCTTCATCTGCTACAAGTAAAGATAATTTGTCAAAACGTGGCGCTTATAAAAACTTATTCCTAGTCATTATAAACCCCTGATGATTCTGCCTTATCCCTATTTTGCTTTGTCTTCATTTATCTGCTTCATCAGTTAGAGGAACATGTGAGACTTGATCTGCAGAAATTCTCAGCCCTGTGCAAATCCTCTGTACTAGTACACACACACGCACACGCGCACACACACACACACACACACACACACACACACACACAGACCAGTCACTGTCCACCTGCCAGTGTCACTTACTCTGCTCTGATATTTGCCAAAGATGTTCTAAAGCCAAGAGTGCTAAACTGGGCTCACCTGTCTCTGTCTTTCACTAGTCTGTAGTATTTGCCAAAGATCATCTAAAACCGACAGCAGTCATCTTTGGCGAGGCTTGTCATATCCGCCAGTGATATTCTAATACCAAGAGAATGCAGCTACGGCTAGACACACCTGTCTCTGCCTGTCTTCTGCTAGTCTGTTTTTTTGGCCAAAGAAAATTCAAATCCAGGAACATTAGGGGTCTGTGGTGGTAGCCAAAGATATTCTGAGGCCAAGAATATTCAGTTTAGCTCATCCGTCTCCGTGTTTTTTTTAATTCTTCTGTGGTATTTGCCAAATATATTTAAAGCCAGGAGAACTCATCTATAGTTAGGCCAGCCAACATCGCTGCGTGATCCCCAAGTGTGACAGCTGGAACGCCGTGAGGAATCATCTAGAATGATTAGAAGAGAACAAGAAACTACATTTTATAAAGTGTTGTGTATAAATGAGGGTCAGAGTGCAATGTACAGACAGAACATAAACTGTACGCTCAGCAACTTTACTCCAAATAAAATAAACGTCTAATCATTGTTAACCTGATACATGACTCTGTAATAAATTTTAATCAACATGCTTTGATACACGATACAGTTACTTCCCAGACACTATTTGCATTATTTTCTCTAGATCTCCCATTATCTATCACTTTAGCTTTGCTGGAAGCCTGCTGGGTGAAAACAGCCAGCTTTATCACTTCTGATTGGCCAGGAGGAATATAAACGAAGCCAAATGACTCAGCTTGTAACTATGTATTTATTTTTGTCCTTATTTATTATGTCATTGTATTACATCATATTCCACTCAGGTGGAGTAAACCACATTCCTACACTCTTAAAAAGGACGTGTCGTTTTTAACACATCGGTGTGTCTTCTTTGGGACAACATACATTTCTGTTACTTTTCAACACAACATATGTTAATGACAATACAATTTAACACACCATATGTTTTTTTTGTGATCAATTTTTTATTGACATTTTATGAAACAGACATGTGGCCAAACATTCATTTAACAACAGAGAGGAGTGAACAAAAAATAAAAAAATTCACATCCTCCCATTCAGTACAAATATCAACTCAGATGTTGATCTCTTTTAGATCTGAGATTATAAAAATGAAAAGAGAAGAATGAAGGAAAAAGGCAACATGGACAAATGTGACAATAAATTAACACACCATATGTTGTTATTAATATATCTTGTGTTAAAAAAGAACACAAATGTCTGTTGTCCCAAAGAAGTGTGATGTGTTACAAATACTGTTTTCTTTTTAAGAGTGTACTTCATGAACTTTTATCCCCTTCCTTACCTCTTTCCGTACTTTCTGCTCTTCAAGCTCATCTGTTGAAAATGCTATGAGTTTATAGTGGAAAAAAGAAGTTGGTGGAATTCCATAACTCCAGATATTTATTCAGCGTCAGGGCCAGGATCACTTTTACGGTCACTGTCACATCTCTGTCAAATAGGTTTATGAGCCCTCTGACTCGGTGTCACTCATGGAAGACCAGTGTGTGTGTGTGTGTGTGCTAGAGAGATAGAGCAAGTGAAGGGTTAGATAAAGAGAAAGAGATAACGGTGGACAGCTGAGTAGAAAGGAAATCAAATGGAAGTAAAATGGAAAAAAACAGGAATAAGCCAATAAATACTGCATCTCTGAGTGAATCTCTGTGAGTGGTACTGAAGCACGTTGATATCCATAACCCACTCAACAGGCTTACGGCCAGATGTTGGATATGAAAAACGCTTCCTGGTCCAGCTGTGGATCATGGTGATCGGCAGGCTGTCCCGGCCCAGCTGGACGGCGGTCTCTTTAGCCTGTCTTTCTTTCTTCTGCTGGATGTACTGTGTTGTTTCTGTTCTCACCCCCTTAAGAAAAATATGTGTGAACTGGCAGAGAGAAAAAAAATAAACTGTAAAGTAGACAGCACTAGACAGGTAGACAGGTTAAAGAAATGAAAACTTTCTCTCTTCGTTTCTCCCTCTCTTACTCACATTCTTTATACTTTTTGGGGTAATCTTTTACCCTTCATTATTTCATTATTTAATTATTTATCATTCTGCTGACTATACAGTAATGTTGACGCAGTAAGTACATAATTGGAGATCAGAGTTTAATGCTGGATAGATACTACAAGACCATAAGAAGAAGGAAGAACCATGTTAAACCAGACTTTTTGGCTATATCCATCCCATTTTGGGCCCCCTAGAATCATATGGATGTCCTCATCCAGCTTGGGCCCCCCTGAATTACTGCAACCCACCACTTATGGGGCCCCAGCCTGCACTGAGTTTGCCTTTAAGGCAGGGATTCCTAAACTTTTTCAGCCCAGGAAAAAAAATGCAATCTCTCTCTGAGTCTCATGAAATCACGCCAGCACTCATTGTTGTGTGAGTACTCAGAGGAAAAAGGGCCACTTCTCATTTTAACCTGTGTCCAGCAGTTTCAGAAACACATTTTGTAATGCACTTTAAATAAACCTGACTTGACTGCGCGTTGACTCGGCCTTGACAAACCCAGATGGCCTGACTGCTGTACCGAGCTGCAGGTTAGCTCTGGGGAGGGAATAGTGTTTCTCTGCCCTTCAGCGTCTGTACTTCTACTCAAGATTGTCATAGTGTGTTTGTCAATCATCTGCAGGGAGACTGAAAAGTTGTTTTTGTGCTCATGTCTGTATACAGTATGTGTGTGTAATGGGAGGTTTGTGTTTTTGTGTGTGTGCGCTCATGTGTGTCTTTCTCAAACGGACTGGCTTCACTCCCAAATGCGGTCCATGGGATCATTTGTTTATACAATCTCACTTAAAGTCTCTTAAATAACGACTCATTGCTCGGTGTGAGAGTTGCCGTTGAGAAAGCGTAGAGGTAGAAAGCTGTGACGGGTCATTATCTGATCAGGAGTCATTAACAGTGAGTTTAAAATGCTTGTAACACAGCATGTTGAGTCATCTTGTAAGGAAAGTAGTTTGTATATCTATGGCTATTTGTATATGAGTTTGTAGGTGTTTGTTATTTCATTTGTGTATGTTTCCTTGTCTGTACAGTATGTGTCTGCATGTGTATGTCTGTGCCTGTGTGTCTGTGTGAGTGTCTGTGTTTATTTGTACAGTTTTTACTTCTTGGCTCAGTCTGCTGTGAAACGGAGCTATAAAAGTTTAAATTAGATTTCAAAAGACAACACAGGACTCAAATCCTCCCCTCTACCATTTTACTGCCCTGTGACAAACTGAGGGCAAAAACACAGCTACAGCTCTGCCATTCTCCCATAGACACACACTAACTTTAGACCAGACAGTTGCATACTGTTTCAAGTGTAAAGAAAACATCTTGCCTTTTGAGAAGTTATATATTTGTACGAATGTAATGTCACATAAAAATGACTTTTATGATCTTTGGAAAACTTTTAAGAAAAATTACATAGTGAAAAAGAAGAGACAGTGCTTTTAGACAATTTATCTGTTATATCACCACACTTAAATTAACTTTACTGTGCCATATATTGGTAACAGTATTAACACTTTTTCTTTGATGTCGTCAGATTTTATATATATACAACAATAAACAAGACTTTTATTATTAACTATTATTTTATATTTATTGTTATCTTTATCTCAACATCAGATAATCTCCACTCCTATTTACTCTGTCATGGGGTTAATGTCTTCAATTGTCCAAACCCATGTAAAGCTATAGCCTTCACTATCTCCCATGCCTCCTTTTTAAGTGTCTCATCTTTTTAAGTGTCTTCTTCCATCCTTCATCTCATCCTTTATCCTCAGTTCATGCCCTCTCTTTTAGTAAACCCTATATACTGTACTTTATATGAATTCTTTGTATTTTATAGCCTTTATTTAGCCAGGGCAAGTAAACCAAGGTAAAGCTGGTCCTTGCTCACACTGTAGAATGAGAGTATTAATTATAAAGAGCAGATGTCCCGTGAGCCCCGCTCCTCTGCTCTGTTGGGGTTTTGATGCTGTACTGTTGGAGACATTGCCTCCTCTCTCCTGCCCTGGTGGGATTTTGCTTAATGTGTCTGTTTCCTCTCACGGTCTACTTTTAAGACTCCTTAGGGTCCCCGTCCGCTGCTGTGTGTGTTTTGGTTAGAAAGCTGGCTACTACAAAAAAAACCCACTATAGTCTGTTGCTATGTAACCATAGGAAACACTACAACATTGCATTGCTTTGCTTTTTCTGTTAATTCCATGGCTGCCGGTGTGTTATTATAAAATTTTGTGTCTTTCCCAGCATGTTAAACACATCCCCCACATAGAAAGATAAAAACAAATCATATTGCAATACATATTGACCTGAATGTAATGTAGTAATCCCCTGGGTTCTAGGTCAGGTCAGTGTCTGTGTTCAGTCTGCTGCAACTCTTTGTTTTCCATCAGATAAGCAGACAACAGGCAGCTATGATGAGAGACTCTACAGTGGAGAGAGCTACAGTAGATCCTTACCCTCAGGCTCTTTGTCTAGCCATATTGATCTTTGGCGGAAGACAGAGAAGACTGTACATTATAGTAAACATATAGCATAATACCCACATGCTGACTTTAATGAGTGAACGTATTAGTATGTGAATCTGTGGATGAAGTAAACATTGAAATTGTAATTCAACAATGGAAATTCCAGTTTTTCTTCCTTCTGTAAGTTCTGTTTTGCATTCATGTTGCGCATAGATACAGGAGAGTGGATTTTATTGAGTAATGTTTTTGTAGGGAAACCTCTGCAGTTTGAAAATATTCTTTTCCATTTGGTCTGGTCAGTGTCGAGGTTTCTTTTAGGATTGCATGTGTGATGTCATACGGCCTGTTGAGGCCTCCGTCGAGATTGTGGTGGAAGGAAGTATAGTGGATAAGGAATGGGGAGGATCACACACACACACATACACACACACACACACACACACGCACACACACACACACACACACCTACAGTACATGTTCTCTGTGGGTGACCCCTGTCTCTCCTGGTCTTGCCTAATGTGAGGCCAGATAAAGGCGGGCAGACTCCGCTTCCAGATCTATTTTAAGACCACTTCTAGATAAACTCCCACACTTTAGTCTTGAAATAGCAGAGAATTAACGTAGTTGTTTTTGGATTTTGTCACTCTCGAGCAGGAATGCTAGACCAGTGGGTGAAATCAGGGGGAAAGTTCTTGCATTCTCCTGTTATTTTTGTAATTCTTGTAATTTTCTCATTCTCTCATTCTGTTCACTTGTTCTGTTCACGCCTTATTTTTCTCTTTCTCTGTCTTCCTCACATAATCATACCTACATTGACTCTCTCTCTCTTTCTTTCTCTCTCTCTCTCTCTCTCTCTCAATTCAGTTCAATTCGCTTTATTGGCATGAAACACGTGGCAATAATTCTGCCAGTCAGTCTCTTCCTAGTTGGCATCCTCTCCTGGTCACGTCTGTCTATCTGCTTCAGTTTAAGGTAAAACGAAAAAAAAAGAAAAACCTGAAACCAAACCAGCCCACTCTTTCCCCCTTTTTCCTAATAAGGCAGAGAAAGAGAGATAAATAGAGATAGGCACAGAGTGTGACAGGAATGACGACTGCCTACATTTTAGAGGGTTTTATACTTTTGTATAATAACAAGGGTGACCTCATTTCAGTGAAAGAGAAAAAAAGAGGGCAAACAGCATGAAAGAGGGAGGGAGCAATTAAGAAGAGGAGGGCAAGAGAAGAAGTAAGAGGGAACAGAGAAGGATGAAGAGGTGAAGAGATTGAAGAATAAAGAGAGACAGAGGGAGGGAGAGAAAGAGAGAGGTGAGAAGAATAAGAGAAATATAGGAACATAAAAGAAGGGTGAAGATTTTTTTTCGTTGTTAATGAAAAAAACGAAGTTACAGCCATGTTTTAAGTTAATGGCTCTGGGGCACAGTTGTGCCTGTACATAAATTGCCAAGCTGCTACAGGGGGAAGTGTCTCCCTCTCTGAACCATGTGTTTCATAGTTTAATCTATCGCTCGGCGCCGTGGGAAAGGAGGAACAGTTTGATCTTATTGAAGTGAAGGTCACAGACACACACACGCACACATGAATGTGTATGCACGCACACACATGCATAAGCATACATGGATACGCAGCTCTATCATGCACAGACATATGCCGATTCTCAAGCACACCAATTGGTTGATAAGTAGTTCGCAGTGTCACTTAGAATAATGTCCATTCTCCCTCTCTCTCTCCTCCCATATTTTCTGTCACTCTGTTATTGTATATTATCTAATAAAGCCTGAATGATATGCCATAAAAATTATCTTAATAATGTGGCGACACAGGCAAAAGGGCGTTAATTGGATTTCAAATGTTTGAAAAAAAAAAAAAAAAAGGAAGAATATTTGACTTTGCACTCCATTAAAATGATCTGTTCAATACTTGATTCAAGTATCTTGTGATCTTCTATTTGTTCTTTTAAGGTTATTTGCATCTTATACAAGAGCCACCACCACCAAGATGACAACCAAGACAAATTAGGTCCAAAGCTAAGATAAGATCGAGGCTTACTGTACATAAAGCCAGACTGGACTCCAGACAAATAACAGGACCATATAAATAACAACCAAACCATTCCCCAACTGGGCCAAGTCAAGTTCAAATCCTGACACATAAGGCTATGCTGAAAAATATATTAAAAAAAAAAAACGTGCAAGATGCAAGTAATCTCCAAATCTCAACATAGTGCGTGAGTGTTTGCATGGGTGTGTTTGAAAGCCTATTTGCAGGTGTTGTGGGGTGTATAACCTGGTCTGTGTAGGCTGTTATTCCACTACCCCAGTAATGTTCCATGGGCCGACCCGTCATGCCTGAAATCAATGGCACCACACCCTGCTCACTGCATCACTGCGTGTGTATGTGTGTCTATATTTGTGTGTGTGTGTGTGTGCATGTGCGTGTGTTAACTGGCCTTTGTCAGTTCACTGCCTTTTAACGACTCTGTCATCCAAATGGCAGCACACTATATCAAAGACCTGCTTTATATTGAATTGCTCGGAACGATGAGTGTGTGTGGGTGGGTGGGTGGGTGTGAGAGAAACACATGCATGTACGTGTGTGTGTGTGTGTGTGTGTTTTCAGAGCGCACCCATGTGGGGAGTGTTTATGTTTGAATGAATTAAGCCTTTACTGCCTTGTCTGGTGGAAAGCGTAAAACACATTCACTTTATGAGAGGTCACACACATGAAGAATGTGTGTGTGTGAGAATCGTAAAATTCCATCAGACATGCATAGTTTGAGTGTGTGTGCCTATTAGCATCTGTGTGTGTATACCTGTGTGTGTGTGTGTGTGCATGTATTTATAAGTGCATATATATGTGTGTTTGTGTATTGTAGATTGAGCGTTTGGCTACTAGATCCCAGTCAGTGTCCCCTCCACCTGCACCCCTCCTGGTTCTTGGCCGCTCCCATTTCAGACATGAAATCACACACACACACACACACACACACACACACACATGCTGTACATACACACCCCCAAACACATACGCAGGCACACAGTAAATCTACCACCATCCCTTATTGATTCAGTATGGCTGGTTGCTCGCCGTGGAAGCTGATGGCATGTCAGGGCGCAGCGCTGGAAACATCGGTCAATGATCTCACTAGAACAAGAATAGACCGGGGAGATTAAACACAAATGCACAGCGGAGAACATGGAACAGCCGTGGGAGCGGGGCTGATGTGAGAGGAGAGGAAGAGGAGACGGCAGCCTCCTTGTTATGACAGGTCTATTTAGTGCATGAACGTAGGAAAATGCTGTGAAAAGGGGGAGAGAAGCGTAAATATAATATGTGGCAACAGGTTTGGACCAGGAGGAGTAAACACAGCTTCAAAACACAGCTGAAGTATGAACAGCTATTGGAAAGAAGATACAGTGAGAAAATCCTATAAATTATTTGGAAAAAAGTTTAGCTCACTATAACAAGATACGGTATATGAAAAGCCAGATACATAGAGAAGTTGTCGATAGGAGAATATTGTGCAGAGGCTCATTGAACCGTAGAAAATAAGGAATACGTCAATAAGGGAGCAGAAACGCTGAACAGAGTGGAAACATGGAACGGCCCTAACACCGCAAACACATGTTGTGGGTGTTATGCAAAACCCTCATGTCTCCAAAAAATCATTATCTAGGTAAACAGCTTTTGAGAGATTGAGAAAACGTGTTTGAAATGGTTGCACACACTCACACACACGCAAATACACACACAAATACTGATGACCAATGTTCTAAGTTTTAGTCTTTTGTTTATTATAAGAAATAAATAACACATATGAATGTTTTTATACCCAAAATATGGAAATAAAATAGTTTAATCGCTACCACTAGAACCAAAATTTGGATGTGGCGAGATATCAAGGCAAAACCAAAATAACCCTCACCACAAGACTTTACTGGGGAAACACAGGCTTACAGTTACATGAACAGACCAAAGGAAACTATGGATCAAAATGGGTCTTTTTGTCGCCACATGTCAGGAGAAACAATGTTTTTACTGAACCTAGGTCCAAGGATGAGAGGCTGGAATGAAAATAGGGAGCTGTATTGATACATGGCCAGAACGCAATAATACAGAACAGAAAAAAGCACAGTAGCTTACAGTAGATAGACTAGATATAATGTTCTCATGTGGTGTGCAGGAGGCGGACGTCTGTTCATGTCATGTTTGTTTGTCACACCGACACACCGTACTGCATCCACTTGCTCCCTGACCCTGACACATTCGAGTTATGGGCAAACATTCCTTCGGCAAAGTGTCTGTTATGGTGCTAGGTCCCGCTGCTGAAGGTACGGTATGTTTGATACCAGTGCTGCACAGAAGCTTCATACTCTGACATATGTTTATGTTTGGTAGATTTGAAGATGAAAACCAAAACCTTTGCTTAATAGATTATTGTTATTGTATGTGTATACCACTGATGAAACCGATGATTTTTGTGTGCTTTAATTTCATTTTTTTTTATCTACAAATGAAAACTGATGTGGTCCTTAATTGATCTTAAGGCCCATCAAATACTGCGGTCATTCATATAAAGCACTCTGTCCCTTCTGTTACTCACAGATTTAAACATGGAGTCATGGAGATTTAGCTCAGAAGGCTAGTATAGACCAAGTTGTTAATCAGTGTTTTTCAAAGTCTCAGGAATAATAACTGGTCTCTAAATATTAGTATCACAGGTTTTTTAATTTTTCCCAAGGCAGCTCTCAAGTCACAGTAAAATAAAGGCATCTTAATAAAACAATAGGTTAATTAAATTAAAAGTTTGAAAACCTCAGACTCAGCTTCACACCCACTTTACAACATGCATCTTTTTTTCACCTCCTTACCATATGACGTTAACACATTTCCATGTCAGTGGTTCCAGTTATAGCTGCAGTGTAATCGAGGCTATAATCAAGGGATGCTGGTGGCGCTTTTGAAATACCTGCTCGATCCCCCTGTGCTCTCCCTCCTGCTCTCTGACTCTCACACATTTCACGTCATTGGATGCTTTTCTAGCTGATGTGTGAGTGAGAAGCTTGCTGCACTCAGATCAGCTCTGCCATAGATAAATACTTGGGTGTTACGGGTGATTCAGTTACTCTGTTATTCGGCCGAGCTACAGCCAGGAGAGGGAAGGAGAAAGGGCAAAAAAGAGAGCGAGAGTCTGAGAGTTAAGCCAGAGAGAGAGATTTTGTTTTGAGAGTTTCTTCTTATACAGAAACACTAACTCCATACACACTGAACCACTGTTACTCAGTGGATGGTCTGGGTATAAGAGCTGAATACGTTGGAATCCAAATACTTCATTAATAAGATACTTTACACAATTTCAGTTTCAGCCAAGCAATCTAATTGGCCAAATATGTGTTCAACTTCCATAAAGAACAGCTATTGTGCTTTACAGTTAACCAGGGAGCCAGTTAGTTTCTCCTGGGTTTTATTTTTATGTGCACATGCCTACTTTGAAGAAAACTTTTCAGATGGTACACGTTTTAGCAACCATTGTATAAAAGCCATAATACCCAAGAGGACCTTCTTCACTGTGACTGTGGGTACTTTAGTGCTGCCTGACGTTGCAATACATGCAGTAAACAACACACACACACACTGTATTAACACACAAACACACACAGCAACTGTGGCAGGTATTTACTTCTTTCTTTTGTAACAACTCTTGTTTTATTTAGATACTTTGATAATGTAATGTTGATGTCAGTAAGGCATATGACACTGAATTGAGAGAAGTTAAGAGAGAGAGAGAGTGATAGCGAAAGAGTTTGTGTGTATGTGGTCAGATAGAGTGCTCTATTTAATTCATGCGCAGATTGTCTTCAAAGTAAGTGACAAAGTGACATTTGCACCGTCTTCATGCCCTTGCAGTTATTCATCATTCTCCCACCTTTGTCTTCTGCCTTTGCACCTACTTTTAGGGAATTATATCTGAACTCCATTGGTACGAAAGTTGTTTGCGTAGCTGTCAAGTGACGGCTCAAAATAGGATTTAGGCTATCCGTTTCCCAAAACTGTTCCTGTGGAATCCTAGAATAGTTTTATTGCATGATGGCCACTTGCCTTCCAGTGTTAATATCATCAAATAACTTCTTCTCATCTCATCATGAAGGAACGCGACGGTGATATCAGGACAGAGCTGCTGGCACACTGAAGCTAGCTGGGATGAGAGGGAGAGAGGAGGAGGCCAGGCATGTGAGGAGGTTGTATCTGTAGACAGACGCAGGTTTAGCTTCTATAAGGTTGTCGGTTCAAATTTACGGAGATGAAGGCCATGGACCTCCCCGAGGAAGTTTACAGAATGTTGACGTGTTCCAGAATACTCAGAAGTTCTAGAAGGGTTGATCTGAGAGGGACGTGGGGCTGCTGACATCCACACGTCTTCAGTTACTGAAGACGCACAGTTTATTATATTTACTTAACCTTTAATTTAAGGTAACCAGTGTAGTTTTTCGTCTATGTCATGTTAAATTGAGTTGTGATGCACTGAACAACAGTTTGTGCCACGTTCTATCCATTCCACCTGGTGTAACTGGTAGCTGTTTTCTCTTGGGAAATTTCCTCTACTGAACTATTGAAATTTCCATTTATTTAAAGCTTGTCCCAGCTAATTTTACAGCAAAATATTACTGACCTGTCCTGCACATATTATCTTGAATCAGACTGGTCAACTAAGAATAACATGCATCAGTGTAAACAAAGATGGAATTATCTCAGTAAAATTGATATTAAGATGAAGTGCTAAGCTGATATCACTTATAGGTAAATTTAACAGTGTGTGGATATTTACGGGCGTATTCCTTTAATGACCTTTAGGGGAGCTCATGGCTCAGTGCGGCATCAAAAAGACCAAGGGTATCACATTGATACAGGGTTTTATAGACTTAAAACAGCTGGCATCAAACATGCACGCGCACACGCACGCGCACACACTGAGACCACAATTTTCAGTCCTGGCAACTCAAGTTTCATAGTCAGACATAGAGACACAGTCAGACTCATAGCTGATGACAGCAACCTCTACACTTTGGTCTCTGTGCTCAGAGCTCAAGTTCAGCCTTCATAATTCACCATAACCACTGTTTCTCTCTCAACCTCAGCAAGGTCTGAAAATTGTACAGCATGCTCTTAGCAGTATAGCATGCCTCTATGGACATCAAAAAATATGCTTTTGAAGTGTATTTTGCCCACATCAAGTTGGCGAAAAGGCACTTAAAACTGTAATAGGAGCTATTAAATGTACAGATATTAAAAACAGACATTTTTTTCAAATGAAATATTGAAATGAAAAAAATGGTTATGGAACTATAACTCATGCTCTTTCTCTCTCCCTCTCTCCTCTCTCCTCTCTCTTTCCAGGGCCTCCAGTGTTCCTAAACCCCCTCCTGTGGCTCCCAAGGTATTGTATTGTGTTACCGAAACAACAGAATAATTAATACACTTGACTGCACAGCAAATATATATCATAAGATGTTTTGATTCAATTAAGTGCTTTGATTGCTTTGCTGAAGTTATTATGCCCTTCTGAAACGATGCCATACACACATTTTGTGTTGCATGAAAACTACCATCTTGATGTAGTGATGTTTCCATAGGTGCATTTCGTTTTTTGTGATTTGAAATGCAGGTTAAAAATACTGATGCTTCCCTATTCCCAGCAATGTACTGAACACATTCATATACTGTATATTTGGATGGATTGGACTGCTTAGATTTTTTTTTTTATATTCAAAATGAATCAAACTTTGTTATAGAAGAACACATTTTTGGAAATCTTAAACAGTAACCTAAGAGGCATCAGTATAGCGTGTGTTGTGTTGTGATGTGTTTTTTGTGTGTATTTGCATGCTGCTCCCTCACGCCGGTAGGACGACAGATCAGACATCATAAAGCCAGTGGCCCTCACCCATCCTCCTCCTCCACCCCATCCTCATCCTCACTCCTTCACCCCCCCCGCTGTCCCGTACAACAAGGCCCCCAGACCTTACGGGGGCTGCGGGACGGAGAACGACTACCCTCCTTCACGATCGCCTTTTGCTGCCTCCATCCCGTCCCCATCCTCCGCCTTCACTCCTGCCTCCATCTCCCGCACCACTCCTCCTCTTCCTCCTCCTCCTCCTCCTGTCTCTTACCCGTCCTCCTCCTCCTCCTCCTCCCCCCCCGGCCTCGTCGCGCCCCAGCCGTCGGTCTATAACACGCCAATCAACCTCTACTCCAATGAGAACGCGTGCGAGGTGGCCATGGGGCAGAGGCGGGGTCTGTTGGAGAGTCAGGGCGGAGCCTTGCCACTGCAGTTCAACGGGTGAGTGGCGGCCTCTCCAGCCAATCAAATGAATTAGTTCCTGCCGCTTTCTCTATCTCCAACTTTCTCCATCTTGGATCTGTTCAAGCTGTCAAACAAGAGACTTGCTCTTTGACTTGTCACACTTCTACTCTTAACTCTTGTCTCTCTATTGTTGCTACTGTAGAAAAATATTCAATTAACATATATTCCATGCATCTGTTACCAATTCTCCCAGTATCATACAGTTTTAGAAATGCAAATAGGTCTTAGGCATGTTATATACGTTGCAATGCCATTTGTTAGATGAGGCTTGCTCTCATAAGGAAGATAAGGGGGCTTGAATTGAAATGAACTGCACCGATTTCATGTTTTCAAGTCATTTAACTAATTCTATCACTATTTAATATAAAAAAGAAAGTCCGACAAAGATAGTGTCTTGCCAAGACCTATTTCAAAGTTTCTCTTTGTGACTAAGGTTTGTTTATTCAATACAACTCATGTCCAGGCTTGCCAGTCTCTCAACTTGGCAGTGTTCAGTTGGTTGAAGGGGAAAAAGTGCTTTTTGAAGTTATGAAACATTATTGAATCAAACTCAAAAGCCTGTGCTGTTTCTGTTTTGTTTAGAGAAGAACCATTTGAAAATTGAGCAAAAATAGCCGCACTGGGTGCAGTAATGAGATTCCCTGCTACAATAAGCAGAGCAGGGCTAATTTTGATGTTTCTGTTTGTGAGATTTGTTTATTTAATGCAGCTCATGTTGAAGTGCAACAATCCCAACTTGGCAATGTCCAGTTGGTTAGGTAGTCTCACTGCCAAACGTTCTTTTTGCCATTAAGACATATTATGTAGCCAAACAGAAATGCTGTTGGTTGTTTGTGAACTGTTTCAGTTAGAGAAGGCAAACCGTGCCAGTGTGGAAACACTGATATGAAAGCAAAATGAACTGGCAGAATGTAGCATAATTTATTGTAGGAACTGAACCAGTGGAAATCTGGACTGAGAAGCATCAACCATCAAGCACCTGGAAAATTCATAGAGTTTGAAAATTAGCTTTTCCAGTCTTGGAAAAATATGAAACATGATACATATTTTTGGCAAGTGTCGTGTTTAGTTTTGAAAATTTTTGTTTCTTTCAGCTAGTTAGTTGTTGAACATCAAGCTTGACTACTGGCAGATCTAGTTACCTTTTAGGGAGTAATAACCCAAATAAGAACAAGACATTCAAATCAGCTATTAAACAGTTGTGACCAAATTCTTCTCTAAGTCTAATAATAAAAGGTGATTGCCTGAGAAAGACCTTGTCGGTCAAAACGTTGCAATAGACTTGCTGGGAGAGTAAAATTGAGTGTGTGGATATCCTTTCAGTTTCTTGTAATAATGTAATATTTCAACATACACTATATGTTAAATATTTTATTAACAGAAAATCACTAGAACCGGAAACCTGAAATAGGTCAAACGGAGCAATGTACAATATTCCTGGTGAAGTGGCTTTGTTTTAACTTGGTTCTTTTTGCCTCGTGTCCACTTTTTGTTGTGAATCCATTAAATACAATAGAGAATCCAACAGCAACAAATCGTAAATCACACTCACTGTCCCATTTACGTACAGTTGTGACTGCGTGTTTCCTGTCTCTTTGCCTTCATCCTGCCATGAATCATTTATGATATTCGTGAGAAAATATGTCTTTGCCTCTCTAAGTGGAACTGAACTGCTCAGCTGTCTGGAGAGAGCAGCACACTTCAACCGTATTAGTAGTTCTTGAGTGAAAGCCTCTCCTCGTCTACTGTTTGTTCTCCCTGCCTCTATCTCTCTCTTTCTTTGTCCTTCCTTCTCTTTCTGTCTATCTGTTAATTAACACTATGTTTCATTTTTCACCTGCTGTCCTCCACACCCATACTGTCTCTCTTCTTCTCTCTTTCTCTTTCCATTATCCCCACATCATCTCTTTCCTCACCCTCTTTTCTATCTCTCTCTCCCTCTCTCAACCCCAACTCCCCTGTCCCAAGAGGGATAGTGGGTATATCTGATGCTATGACAAAGCTGTGTATATATAGCCCGCATGGGTAACTCGAGCTGTGTGGCACTCTCTTTGCTCCTGGAGTGCATCAGTCAGTAAGTAAGGGTTTTGGCTTTGGCTCCATTTAGATGGGATATTCTAAATATTATACTATCTCTTCACAGACTAAATTGTAACACACCCTGGACAAGCCATCTGTTCAGTCACTGATTCATAGCTTCTTTCACTGATCAATTTCAAAACAAGGCTGTATACTTGAGTATGTGATTTATTTTACCCAAAATACCAAATGGATTGCTCTTTTTGGGACTCATTTTCATTCATTTCTATTCACTTTCTCTTGTCTCTTTTCATTTCATCTTAATACTCAGTTCTCTTTTCCCTGGGCAACAAACTGACAAAGGTCCTGTCAGTTTCCTTTTCTGTGAAAGTCAGCAGACACCAGGGATCTGCACAATATAATCTTACACCACACACACACTTGCGTGCGTGCACATTGTGCACAGTGTACTCCCGCTCAGGACATAGCCTTCCACAAGCATCACAGATGACATTTAATAGCATGCACTACTTTATTGTGGCAAGATCTTGATCTGTCTTCAGTGTTTTTCTTAGCTTGCTTTCATTATATAACATTTCCTCAGTAAATTTTCCTCTATGAATCTTCCCTCACCACATTTCTTATATGCCCAATGATAGATTGTTCAACAATTACAGCAGAAATTAAACTTTTTTTTTATTGACTGGGTGAGTGTTCATGCAGGGGGAGTCACTAGTCAATATACTGTGGAATGGACCATATGTGTAAAGCAACCAAGTGCCATTGCTTTCAACTATGGAATGGATAATAAGGCCACCGTGTTTTTGCACCAAGTCTATTAATGCTGACTATTATGTGCACAGTATCAAGTGAACAGATGCTTATAGGTAGAATTTCACAGTAGAGCCACAGTAGAGCTCAGCACACATATTCACTGTCACTGTTTATTAATAGGTAAAATGCATGTACAGGCTGCATCATCAACGGTGATCTGCACTGTTGTTTAATAACTCATATTGGGAAAGGATATACCAGGACATGTTTGATATTTGAGAATTACTCCAGATCACGTTTCATGTTTACCTCAGTGAGGGTCAGCCTGTCCTCACAGTGGAATGAATGAGGCAGCGATTTCTTCCAGCATCATTGAATTCATTTATTTTTTTTATTTTTTATTTTATTGCTCTAGTTGAGGTGCATATGACAATATGACAGCATGTGTTTTACCTGCTTGTGTCTTGTAAATGCATGCTGTAAATGTGAGCTGTGCGGTGTGCTTCGTTTCAGAGGGGACTTTTGTATGGAAGGTGTTTTGTTATACCACATACTGTGCTGTACTTTCTTTTTGGCTTTTTGTATGAGAATTTTGTCAGTGTTCTCTATCTTTCTCTCTGTCTTTCAATCCTTGTCTTTCTGCTTTGCAGACACAGGCAGCTCCTCCAGTCACAAAGTTAGTGTCTGAAGCATGTCCGGTTATGTGTGTTTGGCTGCCTGCCTTCCTTTTCGCACATCCATCTCTCTGTGCTTTTGTGTGTCTACTGTATCTCTACATCTGCATGCATTTTCCTTATTAGTATTATGCAGATGAATATTGAATAACTTATATTTTGTATACTGTTGTATACTGCAACATCAGGAAACCACTATGCATGGATGTAGTGAACCAAAAAGAAGTCTCCAAATGGAGCTCTATTCAGTGCAAAAACAGCTTCTTGAAAGGAGTAGAATATTAAAAATGAATACACATCCCACTAGCAAACACTAGCAATAACAGTAACACTAAGCAGTTATTCAACTAATGTCTACTGTTAACTGTAAAAGAAATAGAAATGAGAGATTCACCTGGTTAATGAAGTGAATGGATGACTAAGACTTTCATAAGTAGTGTTTAAGTTAACTGTATTCAATGGGATATTCCTGATTACATATATATGGTCCCTGATATCCCTAATAACCAATAATGTTTTGCAGTTAGGTGCACCTGATTTCAAGTGTACAACATGTGAGAAGGGCAGCACTGCAGCAACACCCGGCCAATTAAAGTGAATCATCTTGGCACAGGCTGTGTGTGCGTGTGTGGTACAAAATGCTGAGGCTGCATTTGTACCTCCACTGTAAATCACACATATTGACATTGAAAAGCCCTGTGATGCAGACTGACTCACACATATAGACCCACCGAGACACATGCATTAGTAGCTCTATGACATACACACATGCAGGAAACGTAATGTATGGACACAGGCACACACACACACACACACACACACACACACCTACACATATGTGCAGTGTCGGACACATATATACTCAGAAATACGTGTGGACCAGAGTCACATATAGTTGTCAACACTCCCACACCCACATAGCTGCTGCTGTGACAGGAATGTGTCAAGAGCTGCTCATAAATCAGTCAATGCACTGTGTGTGTGTGTGTGTGTGTGTGTGTGTGTGTGTGTGTGTGTATTTATAGTTGATTTATTGACAGCAACGCCTCAAAGTCAATTAATAAACAGTACCTTCAATGTACCTTGTGTGTGTCTGTGTGTGTGTGTGTGTGTGTGTGTGTGTGCGTGTGCGTGCTAAGAGTTGAATTATTGACAGCTTATTAGCATTGGGTCTGTCAACGCCCCGTTGCCAAGGGAGACACATGTATGCATGCACACAAACACACAGACGCACATTTTCACACATTTACACTGCACACTCATCAGAGAACGTACATCTCTTTCAGAAGAGAATGACATGATTTGACTACAAAGTCATATGAATAGAATATTTATCTTTTTAAACATCTCAATATTATCAATATTCTTGACATTTCAAACTGTCCAAAGTGTGGTCAGGTGGGAGGATTTGTGTAGAAACTCTGACAAAGCAAGCAGCACCACCATGTGGCAGAAAGCAGAACTTGTTTTGAAAGCTTACTTGCCTGGTATTGATGTGATCAGATGTGTCCATGGCCATTTTGGCTCTGTGTTTGCATGCACTGGGAGTTTTGATCCATAACCCCTGTGAAAATATTCATGTGTTTTTTTCACCTATTTCCTTATCTTCTATTGTGAACATTTCCTCCGCTTTTCCTTTAATTAATCCTTCATACTTTTACCTCATCTCCTTCTTCTTCTTCTTCTGCTTTGCCTCCCCTCTAGTGGACCTCAGAGTATTTTAAAGTAAGTCCTTTTCACACAATCACTTTTTTTGTATCTGACTGTTATATTGCTGTTTCTTTATTCAGTCTATTTCTGTTTTCTTATTTCCTGTTTCTCTCTGTCATTGGCTTTCAAGAAAACCCCTGCCGCCAAGGTATCAGATTGGTTTAAACCTAGACTGCAGTAACATGTGTAACAGAATGTGGTGTGATTTTCATACCCCTTTTTTTCTTTTCTGATAAGTACATGTAGCTGGTGATTGGTTGCACAACGTGCTGCACTGTAGTCCCACGTAACCTGCATAGTGTAAACATCTAACAAGAATCTAAATCCCATTACTGTAACTAAATCATTATTCAGTAACTAATAGGAATGGGACAATATGCTTATCTCACGATACGATTCGATGCGTGATATGCGGTTCACGATTCAATACAACCAGTATACGATGTAATAAATAAATGTTCAATGACAACAAAGCATGACTGGGCAGAAATATGTTTATTTCTGAACCAGAAATATAGCAGTAGCATGCATTCTAGCATAGCTTGCTGGAATGTAAACTACAAATTAAAAATGTCATTACAAAGTGCAAATAATATAATTTTGATGGAGAGCTTGTGAAATTGTGATGGGCAAGCCGTCTCATTTGTGATTACTACTAAAATGTAGCTAATATCGAGATTCATTTTTCTGCCCCATGATTCATATTGTCACATTTTTGTATTGCGATATATTGAATTTTGATGCATTGTCCCATCCCTAATAACTAATGTAAATACATGTACTGTATGTCATTTAAAATCCCTGACTGAAAGTAACCTTCTCGAAAGCTAATCATGGACTTGCCTCACATCACAATCTTCTGGTGAAACTACAGTAGTAATACAGTACAATACAGCATTTAATTTAAGTCTAAAAATGTAAAATGAATCACAAGATCCCACAGAAGCTTCACTTTAGTAGCCTATATTACCTTATAGAAGAGAGGATAGGAGGTGACATCTGTCTTAACCTGTTTGTTACTCTTATAGAAGACATACCGTATTTAAAATAATATATACTCCATATTTACTCCCATTCTCTTCTGCCCTGCTCTTCCTCAGGGTTCCCAGGAAACACGTCGTGGACACAGACATCCAGTTTTACCATGTGCCCACTCATGGCGATGCCAGCAGGAAGCGCATAATGGAGGACACAGAGGACTGGCGCCCGCGCACCGGCACCACCCAGTCCAGATCCTTCAGGATTCTGGCTCAGATCACAGGCACCGAGAACCGTACGTCACTCATAAATAGACTGACTGACAGCCAGGCACACATGACAGAGACACCCGGTGATGATCTTTGCACAATCATTGCACAGATCGTCGGCACTGAACATGAATTAACGACAGAACACACACGTGCACAGCATACGCCCATACACACACATACACACATACCATAACCTTAAATCATGCATATCTTTCAGGTCTAGATCAAAGGCACAAAATACCATTTACTGGCACAGACACACACGCAAAGTTGAAAAATCATTTATCTCCTTTATTGTAAAAGTTACAAGCCATAGTATTTTCAAAATGCACTGATTGATGCTCCTATTCTCTCCCTTGTAGCTGTCGAAGAGGAGGCTGACACGGCCAAGAAGACAAAGTAAGTGCATGGCGATGAAAACGCTTCTCTTGTTGTGGTTGAGGCTGATATTGTGGTTCTGATAAATCTGGACATCCTACAGTCAGCGCTTGTATCCAACTGTGAGAGTAACCGCATTGTGTAGAGTAACAATACATTTCACCTGCAATATAATCTTTCCATTTCTTCTTCATCCTGTTTATTGCAATTAACCGGTCCAATTGGGTGCCTCTTTTGCACAAAGGCTACAATTATGCAACAACACAAAATCTGATTCTAAATCTGTGTGGCACAGATCTGGTCTTTATGGCTTTATGGCTTAAGTTACATAGATGCTACATGGGTTCTCCCTATCCAGACGACAATGAGAGGAATACATCTGAGTCATTAAAAGTCAAAAATCAGATCTTTGGTGCCTGTGTACTATATATCAATTTTTAGTAACCCATAAAGTGAAGAAATCAATTTTGACCCCTTTGACATTATTGAAGACTGATTTGAATATCCTTATGTAGGCTGTGTGAAGTGTTTCCATCTGTGTTGTCTAAGCATACCAATCGATGTGATCAATGTGATTGTCTTCTCCTCATGGTTGCTTGTGCATTTGGTCTTGGACGTGACAGTCTTGCAGTGCTGTGTGTTATATAACCTGTAGTTGCCATGTTGTCAGTCGTGGCTGGACTGTGGTCTTGTCCCGGTGTGATGTCATCCGTTGGCTGTCCATTGCTCTTGGTGGTATGTGGCGATACATGTGATCACCATGTGTCTGTGATCACTCGTGTTAACATGCAGACAACTCCCGCTGACTGTGAGTGTTGACGTGTGGTCGCAGTGTGGTTTCATGACTGAATGAATCCATTATTTCAGTCCATAATGGCCGTGATTCATGGGCAACATTCTGAAGCAGTGATGATGGGCACTTTTGACACAGTGAATGACTAGTGTTATGTTTTCCTGATATTCCTTACAGCCCACATCATTATCTATATTGATGTTGTCCCATTTACCCTTGTATATCCTGATGACAGCATCACTGCCCATCTCCACTGCATCAAAATGCTCCGTTTATCATCACCTTTTCAGCGGTGGAAGCAGTAATAATCCTTCCTATCATCAAGCTTTCCTTGTGGCATGGCTTATATCTAATCACAAAAATTGCGGCACGTTCTTAAACCTTTCCTAAATCAATCTTTCCTCTCTCTCTTTTGGTCTCTGTTCCTCTTCCTTTCCTCTTCCTTCCCTCTCTCCTTGCTCATATGTCCTGGCTGGCAGAGCGAACAAGCCCAGCACTCGGTTGGTGATTGGCCCTAAGTACCACGAGCTGAGAGATTGGCACCATGGAGTGTCTGCTCGCACCCTCAATGTCCAGTAGAGTGTGTATGTGTGTGTGTGTGTGTGTGTGTGTGTGTGTGTTTCTGAGTGTCTGTCTACCAGTGTATGTATACAGTGTATCAGTCTGACTAGATGGTTGTTTTTGAATTTGAATCTTGAAGGGATTGAAACATGTGGACAGATTGGAAAAAGGGAAGTAAACTAAAGAAAACTGGAGTGTGAGACTAGCAAAGGGACTGTTAGTGTGTGTGTGTGTGTGTTGCACATGAGTATATGTGTGTGTGGGCTTGTCTCTGTCACTCTATGTGCCTGTGCCCACATGGGCCCTATTCAGACCATGACTTAAATGTTGCTGAAGTCATTTTTTACGTGCATGCTCTCCAATCAAAGTGTGTCCACCTTCATTTTCTGATACATGGATTCTGACTTTTTTAAAAATCCATTTGTACGCTCCCTTCCTTACATACCTGAAACTCTGCAATATGTGTAGCGCTCCCATCAGTTTCATGATGTAAAGCAAGGAATGAAATACATCAAATAGGATATGAAATATTGAGCCACAAAAACTGAATTAAAGGCACACTGTACTCGGAGGCTAAGCCTAAGCAGACTTGTAAGACTTGTAAAGGAGAGAAGTCCCTGGCCCGACTTCAACCAATGGGCAGGACAAAGAAGCCAAGTTTTTGAATAAACTGGTGTGCAGGCGAAGGAACACCCAAAATCTACAGCATGCACATCAAATAGTCCAAATCTGTACAGCAAGAGATCAAATGTGTGGCTTTCAGTCTGTATCTCAATCCATATTTCAATCTACATTAGATCTATAGACTTTAAGCAGTCTGAATCGGGCCCTATGTATGTTTGCCTGCGTGTGTGTGTGTGTGTGTGTGTGTGTGTGTGTGTGTGTGCGCGTATGTGACTGCATCCATTCTAGTTTCTGCCAGTCAGTGCTGGCCATGATGGAGACAATACACAGGACCTGTTCCTATGGCGATGAGAAAAGGCAGGCAGCCTGCTGACAGAGGCGTCGACAGCATGTTATGAATCGTTCAGACTGTGTTCAGTTTGAAACATGGAATGTGATGATAACACACAGAAACACAGATTCAGAAACATACACACACACACACACACACACACACACACGCACACACACACGCACACACACACACAGACACACTTGTCAATTACCGTTTCAAATCCTTTTTATTACTGTAGACACTACCTTCCTAGTCCAGCTTTGATTAATAATCAGCCTGGAATACAATTTTGGATTGTTTTTTTTCTTTGTTTTTTTGGAGGAGTGTGTGTGTGTGTGTGTGTGTGTGTGTGTGGGGGGGGGGTCTATTTAAAATATCATTTTAAGTAGTGAATCTGGCCTAGGTCTGCCTGAGAGTACACCCTATAGTCCTACTGCTAGTTATTTATGTTTCTTTATGTTAATTTCATTCAATTGAAGGTATTTTTCTCTCTCAAATAAATTTACTGCTGAGCTCTTGATACAAGGACTTAACTGTAAGTAACAGTTAAGACTTTAAAACTATCTTGCTGTTAATGGATTGTTTACATCCATTGTATCTGTTAACATTGGAGCTAAACTGACGTTGATTTTTTTGAAATACAGTATTTTGAAATACAGTGGCATGTGAAAGATGTGAAGAGATTCCAACCCCTCAAGCAATATATGTATATATACCATAGCTGATACGCTACGCTGCTATGATATAACAGTTGATGCCAGACTGGTGCTTTAAGACAACTTGAATGGTGTAAGATGTAGGCAAGTAAGAACGTCTCTTTTCAGTGAGCAAGTTGTTGAGGTTTGATGGTGTGCAAAGGTGACTGTATAAATGATAAATATGGTTTGTAATGCAAAAGTATTATTTTGCCAAGAGGCCCTCGCTATGTAAAATATTTCTCCCGTGCCTTTTCCATTTATTGCATAACTATGTTGCTTTGTTTGCTATCATGCTGCATTTACGCTAACTTTGATTGTAGTGTCTTTCTTAGTAGATTGTAAAAACACTGCATTGAGTTAATACACTATTATTTAAAACAACTGGCAATCTAGAGGCTGACATTTCTCTTCTATGTTTTGAGTTTGAAAAAGTATTATTCCATATTGTAGCTAATAAAGTGATGAAGCTTTTTTTCTTGTTTCCTTTTCTCTCTGTCTCTGGTGTCCTTCCTTTCTTTATCCATTCTCTCTTTCCTTCCTCCCTACTTCCCTACCTTCCCTCCTTCCTTAGTTCCTTCACTCCTTCCTCTTCTAGTTGCCTCACTGAACCTGAGACAGACAGTGGGGAGGTCAGGTATAATCTCAGCGAAGCATTACCTTAACCTGTAACACCTTTATTTTAATCTCTTCACCTGTCACCTTGCACTGTCTCTTGACACGGTAGTCACCTTTAGAAACATGAATTGTTGCATAAAGGTCTTGCATTTAATCACGGGAACTAACTGACCACTTCTGTTAGTGTACAAAAATGTACAAGAATCTAATATGCTACTGATTGGTGATCTAATCCCAAAATTTTAATTTGATACACTGAGATTTTGATACACTGATATTTCACATAAAATAAGTGCATTGATTGATTTTTTCACACCACCTCTGACCCCTAAAACCAAACTCCAACTTCACTTAACATTCAAAAGGCATCAAAAACTTAACATTGATTTCATCATTGTGAACCCAGTAACATTATGCTCTATTATGAATTATCTGCCAGTAATAGATCTCCAACACAGCAATCCTCTGACCAAGTAGATGTTCCAATCACAATCAGCAATAGCCTGAGTGATGCAGAGGCCACACCCACATCTGTTCACATCGACCAATCGCAGCCACAGACAGCGGGCTCGTCAGCCAATCAGGGATGGCCAGAAAAGGACGCTACAGCCACCAACTGTGTCCTCATTTCCAATCCTTTACCCATCCAAATACATGGAAAGAACCATACACCTGATGGCAGACTCTTACAGGCCCAATTTCTAGGGAACTATGTGTCACCTACAGCAAATCTTCCGCTAGTTGCCATACCGGTGTCATATTCAAGTTCTGTTGACATGCCTTGTCAAATACAACCAACTGATTCATCTAACATGAACTATCTATTAGCTGTAATGCCAGCACCTTTAGCGAGCATTGGCTCAACCACAAGCCAGATACCATTATCTCATGCCTCATTTTTCAAGGCCCAAACCCCAGAAGACACTTCTCTTGGTGCCATCTTTCTACCGAACAACACTCCCCACGCCTCTCTTGGTTTGAGCCCCATTTCTACCCAGACTCCAGCATCCTACCTGCCTGCTTCTAGCTTATTACCAGCTCAAACACTGGGAGTATGCGCCTCACATGGTAGCAACCCTCTGCCAGCTCAAATCCAAGTACACCACGCCTCTTCCAATCCCTGCTCTGTCCAGAGTCCAGCCGCTTCAGATGCCACCCTTACAAAACCACCAAGTTCTCAACTGCCCACCATTGCAGTCAATGACAGGTACATTGATCTGGGGTTGTTGTATATAGTCTCACAGTATTATGATAATCCGACACACAGATATTGACTTTAAATATATCACAACTGCAGTATAATTTCCTCTGCTTCTCACCTTGGTCTTGCAGTTCCCCTCTGACACCACTAGAGGACAGCACAGCCTCAGAAAAGGTTGAGTCCAGTGACCGTTTGACTGGCCATGATGGCGGCGTCCATGAGTTATATTCTCCCTCTGCCGAGCCTTTGAAGGCAGCAGCAGCTCAGTTTGACCTTTCACCTCAACACAGGTGTCGCAGCACAATTCAAACACATTTTACGTACGAAGGGAACTGTTTGGTGTCAGGTAATTTAACAGCTTCAACTATCTGTCATCTCTCTGTCCTCTTAGTTCCCCGGTCCAAGTGAACGCTCATCTCTCTCATGTAGCGGCACTTCAGCACGCACTCGCTCCCAAACCAGTCAGGTACAAGGTTACGCCGTTCAAAGATTTTCACTTCATTGTTAAAAGAACTGTGTATGAATTGATCTCACCTCACCTAATAATAGGTCACTAGACCTGTCTAGTAGAGCTGACATCCTTACAGAAACAATTACATTTTTCAGTATTTTCTATGGAGACGTTTAATGTCACACGGTCTTGGTGCTATTTCACAGGCCCATCCACTCTGCTAGATACATTTCTGAGGGAGATGCTGCTACATATCAAACATTATAGATTCAGTCTTCCTCACTGCATTACCATATATGTTTGTGAGTGTGTATATGTGTGTGTGTGTGTGTGTGTGTGTGTGTGTGTAATTTGGAAACAGAAGAGAACTCCTGTCAAGTCCTCTGGACTTCCTGCCCAGATCAGCCCCCTGCCCCCCTCCCCTCACCCCCAGCGCCCCCACCCAGCCCGCACGCAACAAACTCGCTGAAGCCCGTAGTTCCATGCAAGCAAGGTAAAAGGAGAGTACCAGGAGTAGTGTGTGTGTGTGTGTGTGTGTGTGTGTGTGTGTGTGTGTGTGTGTGTGTATGTTCTGGTCATACTGAAAGTATCCTTCACTTCTCTTTCTATTCCATATCAACAGCCTCTTGGCTCCCATGTATATATCTCCTCAACTTACATATCTTTCCTGTCTCTGCTTTCTTTAATGTCTCATAATTTTCCTCTTGTTTCTATCATGATCTCCCGTCCATCATCTCCCCCATCTCTTCCCTTTCTTGATATTTCCTGGTCAGTACAACCTATCACCCTCCTAGACCTCCTTGGGGGGCGGTCTCTCAGTCCTTATTGGACGCCCTGCTCATCACTCCAATCACTCAAGCCCCGCCTCTACGCTTGAGGAAGAAGAAGCGCCGTAGCGTCAGTGCGCTGCACCTGCCCAAGAACAAGAGGTAGACAGGGCCGACCTGGACAAAACTACGTCATACTGTAAATCTGAACATGGTCTCAATTGCTTGAGCTGTGCTTCTTGAATACCAAGCACTCCCTATATATTCTATATATATATATTTTTTTTTTGTATTATATATGTATATTTTGTCCAGGTCTGGTAGAAAGTGTGGCTATGATATCATTACCTAATTTAGGAATTGTGTGATAAGACTCATCTACTGCACATGACAACCGCTGTGATGCATGTGGCTTTAAAATAATACCACTTTTCGACAATTGCCTAACAACATGTGCAAAACGAAGCAGAAATACTTCTGTTTGGTCCTACTGTGTTTTCACTATCTCATTTGCAGCTGCTGTCCAATAGATTTTAAGGGTAGACCATGGAAAATGCTGTCATATACTAATACAGTATTAGAAACAATGCTTGGAAGTATATTTGTGCTTTAATGCTCACTATAAACAAGGCCCCGACTCCACTGCCCATGCCATGCATAGCTGTGGCAATAGCGGTGTTTGCTCAGACCACGCCAGCACCAAAAGGCACGGTACATATGTCTCTGTGGAGACGACTCATACCAGCTATGACATTCTGTGGTCTCTGTGAAACAACTTGGCAGCATCTCACAGAGATCAGTCATTGGCTAGTGGACACAAGTGTACACACTTAAAACTGTGATGTGTGAAATGTGTGTGTGTGTGTGTGTGAGAGAGAGAGAGAGAGAGAGAGAGAGAGAGAGAGAGAGAGGAGAGAGAGAGACCGAGAGAAAATGAGTTTGAATGAATGAATGTCCGTATAGATGGTTGTCTTTGTCGATATATGTGTGTATGTGTGCGTGGGTGTGTTTGTGAATGTGTACACACACACGGATGGTATAGTGTGTGAGATTTGAATTTGATCCAAAGAATATCACAGTGCGAAATTATAGACCATCTGTTGTGTGGTGGAGAGAGCTGCTGGACAGCAGTCAGCTATGTTAATGGACCATTTGTTCATTGTTCAAACAAAACCAACACGTTTATGAGATGCATAATACAAGTTCTTGTTGAAGCTACACGAGGGGTTAATTTACATATGGGAATAGTTTTGGGATTTAAATTTACTCTTCATTCCTCATCATCTCTTAATGCCATCAAACAAGAAGTCATATTATTTGGTGGAGTACCTAGATTTCAGCAAAACAGGACAAACAATAAGAGAAACACAGGAACAAGAAAAGAGATATAGAGCAAAATGTAAGCTTGCACTATATTGAAGAGTAGAATGTGGAGACAGACAGACTGTATCAGACACAGAAATAAGGATGAGACAAAACAGAACAAAAACAGGTTCACTCCTTCTCTCTCTGCTCCTCCTTCCCCTCCATCCCTCCTTCATTACCCCTGCAGTTAACAAGGCTCATACGTGGCCCAGTAAGTCCAGATGGTCAGCGCTCTCACCGGCTCCTATTGAATC
Source organism: Centroberyx gerrardi (assembly GCF_048128805.1). Classification (NCBI taxonomy): domain Eukaryota; kingdom Metazoa; phylum Chordata; class Actinopteri; order Beryciformes; family Berycidae; genus Centroberyx; species Centroberyx gerrardi. The sequence continues at coordinate 24,041,999 of NC_136004.1, forward strand.
AAACCAGCAGGGCTCTCCATTAATCAACCAATCACAGTCTTGCAGAATACAATTTAGTTCCCCTCTAATTGGCCTGATTGGTGGAGAATATTAACGAGCTGTACTATAATTGGCTGTAATGAATGGAGGACTGGGGAGCATCTTATTTCCTGCTCTACTTGTCACCTGTTGTTAGCCCATTATTGTAGCTAATGTGAATGAATGTTGTTAGCTTGTTCGCCTGGATAATGGGAATAGATGTACCTATAGCCTGTAATCTCACAGAGCTTTAATAGTTATCATGAT